>NW_006408930.1:352130-364539 GCF_000296735.1 Chrysochloris asiatica | reverse complement strand
TTTCCTGACTCATAGTGACCCTCTCTATAAGGTTTCTGAGCAGCAGCTGGTGTGCTTGAACTGCTTACCTTGCAGTTCGAACAGACCTTGTAGTCCAGCGCATTAACCCCGCAGCACCACACTAGGACTCCCATTGTTGTTGAGTGTCGTCGAGTTGGATCAAACCTATAGCAGCCCTGTATAGGGTTTCCAAGAAGTGGCTGGTGGATTTGAACCACAAATCATGCAGTTCAAAGTGACCTATGGTCTAGCACCTAATCCTGCAGTGCCACACCAGTACTCCTAGGACTCCCATTAGGGTTGAGTTAATGAAATGTGTCACCAAATACAGTAGACTAATTTTTAAGTTGATAATTTTGTGTGGCACATGAATGATGCTGTAAATTTTGGCAGGAAAAAAGGTTCCCCACTGCCGAGTCCTCAAAAAACCCTCTTACAAGATCGCTTTGAGTCGGAACTGATTCCACAGCACAATAGCAATATACATACCTGGTGTAGCGCTATAGGAACAGCACTGGACTTTGAACCACAATGTCGGCAGTTCAAATCACTAGCTGTTCCTCAGAAACCCTGTACAGGGTCGCTATGAGGTGTGATCAATTCCATGGCACTTAACACCAAAAACACACATACACATGAGGGTGAAAAATAATCATCTGTACTCCAGTTTTATTAAAATATCTGTCCACATCCACGGCTGATAACAACACTGAGCGTGCACTTGAAATGATTCTGTTGAAGAGACAAGCGACAGTGGATTATCATTTGCAAATCAGCCATGGCTCTGCCCATGAAATGATCCACGACAGACTTGGGTTTTGAAAAGTTTGTGTGAGATGGGTACTGAAAGAGAAACATTTGGACATCTAAACAAAATTTGGAATGATCCTCAAAGGAAGGTAAAAGTT
Organism: Chrysochloris asiatica; assembly: GCF_000296735.1. NCBI lineage: Eukaryota > Metazoa > Chordata > Mammalia > Afrosoricida > Chrysochloridae > Chrysochloris > Chrysochloris asiatica. The sequence continues at coordinate 363,631 of NW_006408930.1, read as the reverse complement.
TCTTTTTTAAAAAATCGTTACTGGTGACAAGACATGGAGTCTGAGAGTAAATGAGAGAGTATAGAATGGAAACATCCTAAATTACCGACAAAGAAAAAGTTCAAAAGTCAACCATCACCTGGAAAATTAATTCGTACAGTTTTCTGGGACTCTCAAGGACCAGTATTGGAAAACTATGAGAAAAAGGTTCAACAATCAACAGTGAGATGCTCACTGAAGAGCTGAAGCCTAAATTTTGGATTAAATAGGCAGAGGACTGCTACCCAAGGGCACTGTGATCTTGCATGACAATGCATGTCAGCACAACTCTGCCCACACTGTTGACACTCCTCAAAATGAAGTTTTAAAGCATACCCCGTTCCCCCGCCCCCATAGTCCTGATCTTGCTCCATCAGACTTTCACCTCTTTGGACCCCTGAATGCAGCCCTTGGATGATGAAGATTCACCTCTGATTAAGAAGTGAAGATAGTAGTGCATTTGTGACTCACAGCTGAGCCTAAAACATTTTTAAATAAGGGGATACGAAAGCTTGTTGACAGATGGACAAAGTGTATTGAAAGTCAAGGAGAGTATATAGAAAAATGATTTGTCTTTTTTTAAGTTTGATTAAAATAGATCTTACAGCCAGAGTGCAGACACTTTTTGACTCACCCTCAAGTATGTGTGTGTGTATTGGGAGTTGTTGTTATGTGCCTTGGAGTCGGTTCCAACTCATAGCGACCCTGTACAGGGTTTTCAATGCTGTAAATCTTTATGGTAATAGAAAGCCTCATCTTTCTCCCGCAGACCCCCTGGTAGTTTCAAACTGCTGACCATGAGATTAGCAGCCCAATTCATAACCACTACACTACCAGAGCTCCTTGTGTATTGGGAGAGTGGTGGCTTATCCTATCATCCTTTAGTTCAGAGATAATGATATAAAAGAATACAAATTCCCCTTCCAAGACTGAAACTCAAAGGGAATACATGAGCATGCATGTAAGCTTGCTGGTGACCATGTTGGTCTACAGGTGAGTGGAAGTGGTGGAAAGCAGCAATGAAGATGTGGGCTGAGTTCCAGCATGTTGCACAGACTCCTGTTGACCTGGAGATGGGAGAGAGGAGAGGAAGGGCTGGTTGGTCCAAAGTATGGTGAGACCTGGGCCCATGGACAAGGATATAGCCATGGAGGGCTAGAGCTGAGAATGAAGCATCAAGTTGATATGAAGTGAGGGGAGACGCACAAGAACACCCAAACTTGCAGATAGTATGCATTTGACCTAGCCTCAGTAGCTGAATAATCAGAACTTGACTAAAGGAAGATAAAAACATTTTTGATAAAGGAAACAAATATAAATTGCTACATTGGCTACCTAAAATGGGGGGTGGGGGTGTGGCAGCTATAAAGGCACAAAGTGACTGCTGGCTTACAAGTTTTCAAGAGGTACTTTAGTTTCAGAGTGTGTAGGGGAAGGTAGAATCCCCAACGAATAGTTTTCATCTTGTCTAGACAGGTCTGGTGAAAGGAGATGGGGTTAAGATTCTTATGATTTAATAGTAATTGTTATGATTAATTGTGATTGTCACAACTATAAAGGTAGAAGTTTTGTAACAAAAAGGGGGGAGTAGTTAATCTTACCGTCCAGGAACAGAGAACCCTAAGACCATCAAGGGAGATGAGCATTAGCAGAATGTGGGACCCTATCCAGAGAAGCAGCGACACCAGAGATGGAGGCAGAAATGATGACATGGAGAGAGAGAGCAGCTGAGGACTCTAGACTCATGGAAAGAGAAAGGCTATGTGCTGACAGCCAGGAAGCAGGCTTGCAGAATGTGCCCTTTGGTTATTAAAATTATTATATATTCCTGAGAGTTTTGGTGTACATTGAAATAAAAACAAAGGGAATAGAAGCAAATACTGCTGAATAATGATGCATGGAGGGGATTGTAATCATTGCAATGAAATGAAATATGATAGAATGAGTGTAAAACTGATGTTCTCTCATGTGAACTATCACTCCATTCACAATAAAAACTTTTTAAAAAAGTACAAATTCATGAGTATGTGGGGACTGCTGATAATGTCTGAGTGTCTCAGGGATCTCTGGGGTGCATAGTGGCTGATATTCCTTATACGTTCCAGTATGCTGAGTGGTTTCATAACCACTCAGAAGAACCCATCAGTGGGTGACTGCTCAGGCTCCTAAACAGTGGATATGAGGTCTTTGTGGGAAGTCTCTGTGAGGGCTCTGTGAGGTATTTGTGGGATGTCTCTGTGAGAAATACTTGTTTAAGGCCTCTGAGGAGGTCTCTGGGAGAGATCTCTGTGGAAGTCTCTGTATGGATTTTTTGGGAGGTCTCTGTGGGGTTCTGTGGGTACTCAGTGAGAGGACTTTGTGACCTTTCTATGAGGGTCTCTGTGGGGGGTCTCCGATCTAGAGATACTACATGAAGTTTCTATCTGAAGTACTATATGCAGTCTATGTGAGGTCTTTGAATCTCTGAGGTAGTATGTGTGTGAGATCTCTGAGAAGTCAGTGATACCTCTCTGTAAGGTCTGAGTTCTCCTTAGGGATCTCTGTATGAGATGACTGTGTGGGTTATGTGTGTGATCGCTATAGAAGTGATCGCTCTATGGTATTTTGTGGGTTTCATTATTGCTGGCCTTACACCACCTTATGGAAAGACATGGCGGTAGGAGAAAGGGAAGGGACTTGCTGCATTTACTTTTGTTACCATTCTGTCAGCTTCATTCCATCTGTGCATCTCTCTGGCAGGAGCAGTGGAGTTCAGCATCAGTTGGTTCGGTGTCCAGTTCCTCTCACACTTCCAGATCTCACCCTAGACACCTCTATGCCTGAGAGGCCTCTCTGTCCCTGCTTGCTGGTCCAGGTTCCATTTCTTACAGTTACATGCACTCTGGGGTCTACCTTGGAACCAAGGTTCTAGAGGAAGCATCTGGCTGCAGGGGGAACTCTGTGGTAGCAGCAGACTCTAGGGTTCATGCCCACTCCCCTCCTCTCTATCCCAGGAGCTAGCCCAGCTCCACATTTGATACACGGAGGGCAGGGCTTGATGCACAACTCGAGTTCAGTGTTGTCTAGATCAGTGGCATCTCGTGGAGCACAAATCTCCACCATGGGTGCTGGCCTTCACTTTGAGCCCTGGATGTGGCACAAAACACATGCAAATTTTCTGTAGAGATGCCGCTCCCTCATCACCCTGTTTGGGACCCTCCTGCCATCTCATATGGTGTGAGTCTTAGAGAGGAGGAAAATCAATCTTAGAAGCAGAGGGAGAGCAGGGACAACTCCTGGATTGCTCCCTCATTTGGATAGGTCACTTCCAACTTCTTTCTATGTGCATATCGTGTCAGATTTCTAGGGTGTCCCTGGCGTAAGCAAGGACTGGGGGCCAGGCTTGACTTGCTTTGTATCCTAAACTCTTTAGAACCCCCTTTCTCTTGTGAGCACATGAATGTGTAAAGAGCACCAGACTGAGAGTCATATCCCCTGAGTTCCCTAGTCCTGGCTTTCCCTCTATTAATTCATCTTTCTAGCACTCAAGAAGTAAAAGTCAAATAAAATGATGGTGAATGATTTTACTAAATATGTTACTGGAAATTAAACTTTCCTTAAGACTTCATTTACTCTGTAAGCCTGACCTTCTCTGTAAAAGATATATTCTCTGAGGTGGGAGTTAAAGCATGGTAAAGGCCTGGGGTCAAGTCCCTAGCTTCTTCTTCCCTTCTCTAAGCCTGAAGAAGGTGATGGTAACTCAGGTGGCTCCTTGTTTAATGCACTGTTTCTGGGCACCCATATGCTGCTTTGTCTTCTTTACTGACTCCAATCCTTTCAATTCTTCTTTACCACATCCTACCCTAGGTCCACATTGGCCAACTATTGATGGTGCTATAGGATCAGTACTGGACTGTTAACCACAAGGTTGGAGATTCAACCAGCCACTCCTTGGAAATCCTATATAAGGTTGCTATGAGTCAGAATTGACTCGACAATACTTACACCACCACCACCACCACCACCGCATATACACTGACCCTGAGCTTTCTGTTCCATCTCTGGGTTTAGATACTTAGGAAGGTAGGTAACCTGTGAAAAGAGCACTGAGAGGATATACTTTCCGTTTGGTGCAGAGGGTAATCATGACCCTCAGTTGCCTCCTGGGCAGCTCCCCACCCACATGTCACAGAGCAGGAAGTCATCCTTGTTGCTGCCCTAGATTATGAGAGAGGTAGAGGCAGGGGAAGAGTGTCGCTTTGTATTTCTTTATGGGTAAACTAAGAGAAGGGCTGGAGTCTTGGTGTGGCACTGTAAGATACACAACACTGGACTACTAATCATAAGGTTTGTTGTTCAAACCCACCATCCACTTCTTGGACAACATATGAGTCAGAACCAACTCCAAAGCACTTAACAAAAGGAGAACCACTGAGCCATCTCCCCAACCTTCATCAAGGAAAGAAGCGGTCTCAGAGGTAGCTTCCAAATATCTTGCACCCACTTTGTGACATATGAAGTTATTTGGCTTCAACATTTGCTGTAGCCTGAATGGGGATTTCCTGGGCTACTGTGTCTCTACAAATCCATCATCTTGCAGCTGTACAAAGGGCAAGGCAGAAAGCAGGGGAACCGGATCCTGGAGTGGGATATTCATAGATTTCTCTCATCTTGACATCCCCTGGATACTTTTGTTTACTTTTGTATTGATACTGTTATGAAAGCATAAGGCACAAACTAAGGAACCTGAAGTGGAAATGGGTATACAGCATTATTATCAACCTCCTTCCATGCCCAGCCCTTTCAGAAGCCAAGCTGGCACTCAGGTAAAGCAGATGACCTCTCCCCTACAGCCCAGCACAGGACAGACAGAAACCACAAACCTCTAATGAAAAACAAAATATTTTATTGGGGAACAGTAAGTATCTCAACTGAGAGAAACCATTAGCACATAGAGGATATTAAGTTGGCATGGACTGAATGTTTTCTTAGATAGTTTTCCTACTAAGAAGAGCGGAAGAAGCGTGTTCTAATTGACCAGACAAGACGTATTCCCGAAGACAGTGACGTGGGCAGTGGTGACTTGAGGCACCCCAAAACCTTGTTCCATGCTGCTGGTAACTGACCGGAGATATGAGCTCCTTAGGGGGCAATGGCTTGTCGGTGATCTTGAATCCTACAAGTTTCCAGAGATTTCTGCATCTATCCCTGATCCAACTATTCCTGGTAGGATGGCTCTGACCTTTAGAGGTGTCTTGGTGATGGCAGGCTGTAACACTCATCCCTCTCTTGTTCTTTGGGTAGGAGGGAGCCCCGCATTGGAAGAAATGTCCATCAAGTGGGACCTGGGTTCCCTTTTGTGAACTTAATCTTGAAGCATGAAGTCCTTGCTGAAGCACCATTTTCTCCTCTAGAATTTGACCTACAGCTGACATAAGTACCTGAGCCTCAGTGGCCTCCTTATCCAGAAAGACAGATTTTCTTTTGACTGGTCCACGGTTTGGACCAGAGGTTGACATGGGTTTTTCTTTTTGCAGAGGATCATTCTGCCCTTTATCTTTTTTACTGGGGAAAATCCACTGGAGAAAGTGCATCATCCTTTTTTTAAAGTGGCCCTCAGGCAGAACTTGTCCCTTCTCTGGTGGTAACTGGGGGGACTTGATCTTAAGGGACTCTACCAACTTCTTGTCTTGGGCAGGTTGGCTCTTCCCACTGACTTGAGAGGCTCCCAATCCTGCCAATCCTTCTTCATGCTTTTTTGGTTTGGGTTTCTTAAAGTTCTTTCTCTTTTCAGTGGGAGCAGAAATCTTGCTCTGGCTCTTCACTGGGGCATGAAGGTTTGGGATCTTGGGGTCTTGCTGCCCTAGGCTGCTTCCTTTAGCAGCCATTAGGTCACTTAGCACTTGGGAAACTGGCATGTCCCTACTGAATTCATTCTGGGGACAGTGCTCAGAAGTCTGAGAAATCAAGTTATTTGTGGCAAGGAGCACATCAGTGGCACAGCCTTGAAGAATCCTATCAGTTGCACAGTCCTGAAGGAGCACATCCATGGGAGAGCCTTGAGACCCACTCTCCGTCTCTACCTCCATTTGAAGTGTAATCTCACTACGCATCCGTGCTTTAAGGTATGTCTTTCCTGGAACTTGAAGGGGCATTCTAGGAAGTGGGGGGCTTTTATTAGTTCCTGGAGCCTCTAAACCCTTCAGATCCACATTTGTGGCTTCAGATTTTGTCAGCAAACTGGTGCTCAAAATGTCACTATCTTGTGGCTGTTGTACAGAGGACTTCTTGACCACCACCATCTCCTTGGTCTCTTTCGTCCTTAACGAAAGGGGATCATAGCTCATTTTAAATCTTTCTTTGCTAGGGCTAGGACCTTCTGGGGCACTTTCTTCCCTGGAGCCCTTCCTGGTCATTAATTGACTTATAACTGATTCTAGGACAGTCCCACTCTGTAAGGTTCTGTCCACAGTGCTGGGTGTGAGGGGCTGGAAAGGTTGTTTTTCTGGGTGTGAGGGGCTGAAAAGGCTGCTTTTCTGGTCACTCTGAGGGGCCTCTGAGGGCCTTTTGTCATTATCCGGTGGCATCCATGTCAGAGTTCTCATGGCTTCCTCACCTACAAGTGAAGGGGCAGGGAAAGGACTCTTCAGAGTGGGGACTGATTCTTTTGGCATAACCCTTGCCTGAAGGTTTTCTTCTAGGAACTTGGAAACCTTGCCTCTTGAGTCTACCCATGATTCATGGATTAATGGAGAGAGAAAGGTGGATTGCAAATCATTGTCCTGTCTTGTCTTAAAGGTGTCTATGGACTCGCAGACTTTGAAGGGTAGAGACCATTCTTCGTTCCTCTTCCAAAATCTTACAATATGTAGTTCTAGCATCTGTTGAGTGTCCAAATTGAGAAAGGAAAGCTCCTGAGAAGTGTTCATACCATACATCGGACCTTTCATGGATGCCAGACTTCTGGTTTTCATGGGGGCATCAGCCTTGGACAAAGCATGGTTGGCAGCAAGCCGGGAACAGTGTACACTCACAGGGATCTGACCCTTTATAATCTGCTCTGACTTCCTGCCTAAATGGACGTTCAGGACACTTTCTAATTGTTTCTTGTTTGGGCCCCTTAGTAATATGTAATTTCCTGAGTCAATCCCTGAGTGCCTCATCAAATCACTTTTTGACTCCTTCTTCGAGTCTGCCCCCAGAACTTTCCCTGGGGAGTTTTCTGCTTCCTGGAAGACATGATCTTTGGAGATTTTCTTCAGATTACGCCTCCAATCATTGACGTGGCTAGCACGTAAACTTCTTGAGCTTCTGGATCTTCCTGGGTGCCTGGTCTTCTTCACCTTCTTCCTGCTTTTACCTGTATGTCTGAAGGACACAGGGAGATCATGCTGGTCCTTTGCCTGACATGCCCTTGGCAATTTTTCCTGAGGCTGTAGTAGTGCCACAGGTTCTTGAATAGTGCTAGGCAGATCCCACTGTTGTTGAATAAACCTCTTTTGGAGGTGTTGCTCCAGTTGCTTCTGGAGCTCAAGGCTGATGAAATCCCCATGAAAGACAGAGTCTGATTTGTGGATCTGAGGGGCCTGACTGTCACGCGGAAGAGTGGAACTGAGAGGAGTAAAAGCTTCCTTTTGAGATCTTTTGACCATAGCTGGTAAAGAACTCTCACTTTCCAACTGCTTCTTCAAAAAGTGACATTCCAGGCTTTGAATTACATTTGGGGTGGCTGATTGGGCCTTCTTCTGGACTGAAGAACAGGATTCTTCACAGGCCCTGGTCTGAGAAGTAGAAAAAGGTAGTATTCTTGGGACAGAGGATTTAGGATGGGCCTGGGTCAGGACTGGAGCCAGAGGTGGGTCCTGGGATTGGGACCTGGTTGAAGTCAAAGGTTGGAATTGGGTCTCAACGTCAGGCAAAGGCTGAGATTGACAAACCGGTGGTAATTCTTTAGTCTGCATTTGAATTGGGAAGGCATTTGAGATTCCATTGAATAAAACAGAAGGATATTCTAGCATGGAATCTGAGACCCTGACAGTAGCCACGAGGGACTCACTGTGCAGGAATGGTAGACCCCAGAAGAGCTGGTTGCATTTTTGCTGTAAATGCTTCTGAGTACTGGGTAGATGTTCTGATTTGATACTTGTGTTCCAGAAGAGTTGGGGATGTATACTGTCTTGCTTCTCACCAAATGCCTTCAATATATTCTTTAAAGAATCCAGAGGGTATTCTGATTCCTCCTTTTGTTTTTCTTTCCAAATCTTCAATCCCACTCTCTTAGTGATTTGTATTTCCAGCAACTTCTGGGCATCAGGATTGAAGAAAGCAGGGCTCTCCACTTCCACCTGCCTGCCTGTGGGTCCTCCCCAGAAAGCATCTTCTTGTGGGTGACAGAAAGTATGCTCTTGAGGGGTTTCCAAGTGTTTCATGGTAGAGAGACACAAGGCCTTGGCAGCTGCCTGACACCAGGAGAGGGTGGGAATGGGACGGTTTTTGGAGCCAAGGCCTGTGATGGTTGGAGCAGAAGACTCCAACCAGCTGTTGTCTGGACTAGGCCTCTGCTGGGGATTCACAATCCAGTCATACAGTGAACCAGTCAAAGTGGAGTGTGGCTGTGGCTGAAGACACTCAACTGAATCCTGGACTAGTGAAGGAGGGGGAAGAGCAAGGGGTGGGGGTGAAAGATTGGCCAGTTCTGGTGGTGGACTTAGGGCGGGTAAGAGATCAGAAATTGAGGGGGTCATTAGGTCTGGTAAAAGAGTAGAAGTCAGAGGTGGAGGGGACTGGGTCTGAGGAACTGTGGAAGCAGATGGGAACATCAACAGTGTAGCACTGTCTGAAGGATCCATGCATGATCCATGGGCTTCAGCAGGCGCTCTTTTGCATACCCCATCAGAAGGATCTCCGCATTTCTGTTGATGAAGGCTGCCTTTGTCGAGGAGGTTTTCCACGTGGCTGCAGGAGACAGGGGGGATCAGGCTGCAGCCAGAAGTGAAAAGCAAGGTAGGCCTAGAGGGGTAGGGGAACCTTCAGCCCAGGCCCTGCCCTTCCCCACTCCTGCTCTCCTCAGCCCCCAAGGGCTGCAGTCACATTCCTTCCCTGCCTGCAAGAGCCCTCCAAGTCAGTCTAGCCAGGCTGCTTTACAGCCCGGGGTTTATACAGGAGCCCTGGCTGGAAGTTGGACACAGGAGAGAAGGGGAGAGGTTACTCACTGTTGCAAACACAAAATCAGGTCTCGAGTTTCATGTAATTCTTTCAGGCAACTTCTACAAGCTGAAAATGAAGAGAGCAGAGTGTGGGTGTATGATGCCTAAGGAAATGGACTCACTGGAAACTGACTGGAATGTCCCTCAGGGACACGGTTGGGAGATTAAACTCTAAGAGCCCTAGTGTCAGAGGCCACGGTCACATGATCACTGATACTCACAACAAAGCTCATCTGTGTGATGTGCTTTGTCATTTACAAAGTGACATTTACAAAATTTACTTTCATTATCCCCTATGAAACCTCATAGAGGAATCTGAGCCTTGTCAAAGTTAAACAGTTTGTCCTAGTTGGATTTGGATGTTCCATCTCCAAATCCATTAGTTATCAGTTTGCAGGGCAACGAATGATTTATTACGGCCTTTCTAGCCAAATTTCTCCATTTTGTGATATATTGTTAATCCTAGCCTCTATGCCTGTGATTATGGACCCACTTTGAAATGAGTTACTAAGCAGCAGGATGATGCACTAGACCGCAAGTTTGGTTTGAACTGCAAGGTTCAAACTCACCAGTGGTTCTCAGAAATTCTTTACAGGGTCTCCATGAGTGTGAACCAACTAGACAGCACTTAACAACAACAACAAGAAGGAGTAAAGATTACAGTGGAACTAATGTTAAATGGAGTCCTGGTATGGCACTACAGGTTAATGTGCTGGACTGCAAAGTAGATTAGAACCTCAAAGTTCAAGGTCACCAGTTGCTCCTCAGAAACCCTATGCAGGGTTGCTGTGAGTCAGAACTCACATGACCATGTTTAACAAGTATTAAGAATGCCCACATTGTAGGAGAGAGTGTGACTCAAGTCACCACCTTTAGATCCCCTTGATGGCATGGTCTGACTCAAATTTATGACTGCTTTATAAAGCTTGCTCTCTTGCCCTGGATCTTGCGTCTGGATCATTATGCCTCACCTCCAGTTTGTGGGATTTAGGCCAGTCACCTGACCTGATTCACCAACTCCTGCAGTGTCATGCATCAACCACCTGTCATCTGACCTGCCCAATTGGGTTCCTCAGCTCCCGAGACTATGTAGGTGAGAAGATAACTCCAGATTGATTTCTGAACTGTGGATTTGGGAGAGTTGCCAGCCTTCACAATTATGTGAGCCATTTCTTTTGATAACTGTGAGTTTGGTGAGACATTGCAGCATGTTGCTGAACCCTGGGGACTTGTGGGAAGGGAGGAGTAGTGATGGATATCAAGGAAAACGGAGGGGCATAATATGTTGGAAAAGTCGAACAGTTGGGTATCTTTAACCTCCAACTCCCAGGGACCAACTTTGTGTAGATTTTTATAAAAGAAATTATTCATGTACAGTTCCTTATATCCCACACTGTCCCTACTGGCAGCCCAACTGCCAGGCTTCATCCCACAGATGGGCCGAGCATGGAATCTGAGAAATAGCTGGGTCCTGTTTCCTTCCCCAGGAGCCCTCCTCTAAGGGGTGTTTCCAGATAAAGACACTCTCCAGCAACTGGCATCCCCCAAGACCATGTACTATAGGGACAGGAGAGATGGAAGTTAGTGCTTGGGAGCTCAATTGAGTGGGCAGAACTTTACCTTTCACAGTGCCACTTTTGCTTTTCTTCCTGTTCCTCATCCTTGTCACCAGTTGAGCCTGATAATGCAAGAAAAGAATGAGGGATTGGGACCCAGTTCTCTCAGTTCTTTATGACAAACTGTAGACATTTAGTACTCATTAATACAATGACATTCTACACTGAATCAATAGAGCTCTGTTTTTGTCCCCACACACCAATACTTTTATTTGTTTTTCTTTTACAGTGAATAAAATTATTTTCTATGTAAGATGTAGCCTGGATTTCTTGTTACCATTCCTCTGCTCAAGGAAGCAAAGACTCTCAACCTAAAAATACCTCTGTGTTCTGTCAGGTAGAATTTTGTTTCTTTTCTTTTTTTCTTTTTTATTGTTTCTATCAATATATATTTATTGAGGTCCTACTACTTTGTACTAGGCTCCCAGGTGCTAGTCACTTTTAGTTAACAAAACTAAGAAAAATTAAAGCAAAAGCAGAAACATAATCAACCAGTGATCACACATTCAAAACTGGCAAGTGTGGAAATACGGCTTGTTTGTCTGGAAGTTGGAAAGAGAACATATATTCTTAACCTTCATCTCTTAAATAGGGTTATGTTCTTCCTGGGATTTTCAGATCTTTCCTCACAAATCTCTTCCTGATAGTTTTTAACTTTGCCCAATAAATTAAACCACAGAAT
>NW_006408930.1:337860-341055 GCF_000296735.1 Chrysochloris asiatica | reverse complement strand
CTATTGTATTCATTCATTTCTTCTTCACCACTGATTCCGTGTATACTCTCATGTCCCACGACCCCCTGCGGAGAGCTGGTCTCCCCGCAAACAACAATAAAGAAAAACTAGACTGGATACTGTAGTCTGTAATTGCAGAAAAAGGAGATGAGGGAGAGAAGAAAACAAACAAACAAAATCTGTAACCTAATAGGAGTATGACTTTAATGTCCTCTTTCAGCTTCTTGCCTTCAAAGCTGCCTGAGAGATTTCAAGATGCCACTGTTGGTTATTATCCTGTACCTCAGGATTTAATTTAACTTCAGCCTGTTTTGCTTTTAAATTCTCTTTCCCTCTCCACCCCTCCCCCCCAACTTTCTGTATTTCTTTTGCTAATTTTTAAAGATTTTTCTTTTTGCCTTTCCGCAGATTGCCTATAATGTGTTTAGGAGTGGATGTGATTGTTTTTACTTTACTATAAGTAAAGTAAATCTATAAAGTAATCTATAAATTAATGTTTTTCATCAAATTTGTAAATTTTCAGTTGTTATTTCTTCAGATGTTTATTCTCCCTCCCTTTTTTTTAACCTCCTTTATTTATGAGACTCTCTTTTCATAAATGTCAGTGTGCTTATCTCACAGGCTATATTTATTTTGTTTCTCTTCTCTTTGTTTTTCAGATTGCATATTTTTTATTAATTCATCTTCAAGTATTCTGAATCTTTCTTCTGACATTTCAAGTGAACAAATTTCTTCAACCCCTTTTCTGAATTTTTCATTTCAATTATTTTTTGTTTTCAGATCCAGAATTTTCATTTAATTGTTTTTAAAAAAATATTTGTAGTTCTTTATTGCTTTTCTTGATGTGTTGTTTCATTGCACAACAAAACATGGTTTCCTTATTTCTTTTAAAATGTTCACAATAGCTGCTTTACAGTATTTTTTTGAACACTTAAAAAGACATTATTCTATTAACTTTTTTCCCCCCAACCTCTTTTATTTCCATGTCATAAATTTTTATTATGTTTGGGCATTTTAGATTACATATTGTGTCAACTCACAGTTCTACTTTTTCTCTCTCCGAATTGTTGCTATAATTGTGTTGTTTGATTTTTGCTTGTTTATTTAGTAATATGCCTGGACAAAGTCTGAATATTCTGTCTACAATGTGTGGCTACAGATGGCTCTGCCTAAGTTTGTTTTCTTAATGCATGGTTTTCTAGAAATCTTCCCTTTGTCTGTATAGCTGTCAAACATCTGATCTAGTGGTTTCCATTCTTTGCTCAATGATCTCTGTGACATCTGGGGAGTGCATTCAAAGTTCATGTTATTATCAAGACTTTCCTGAATTTCTTATCTGCCAATGCCTCTTGTATTGTCCCTGCATCTGTAATCAGCATACATTGTTAGCCAGGGATGGTTTAGGCATGTGTATTCTCTGTTAAGGGTAGCAGAGTTGCTGGTCCACCTTGTTTATTTGCCATCAAGATCTTCATTCTGACTGAAAATGCTGTAAATAATGTGAACCCTACACGTAGTGATAGCAAAACTGTTGGTTTTCATGTTGTTTTTCAAACCTGTTTGAATGATCATATTGGCAGAGCTTGGAGTTGAGTTGAAGCTCCCTCAGGCAAGAATGCCACAGACATTCCATGATATCACAATTGGATAAGCACTGGACTGTGTGACAAGGTCAGTGGTTAGAGCCAGCCAGCCTCTCCATGGGAGAAAGATGAACCTTTATGTTCCTACAAAAGATTTAAAGCCTTGGAAACCCTAAATAGGATAACTGTGATTCAAAACTGACTCCACAGCACGTAACTACAACAACATTCAGTAGTTTCCACATATAACAATTTATCAACTTAAGTTTACTATATTTTTTCCTCCATTTCCAAAGTGCTAAAATACAATTTTTGACTATTTTGTCTAGCTTTATAACTGTTCTTTGGGGGAGAGTATTTGTTAATCTCTTTACTCATAGTCCAATGGTCTGCAGAGGTACTCTGTATTATCTATGGTTGCAATTACAGAAATACCACAAGGGGATGGCTTTAACAAACAGAAATTTATTCGCTCACAATTTAGAAGGCTAAAACTTCATTATCAGGGTGTTGGCTCTAGCAGAAGGCTTTCTTTCTATCTTGGCTCTGGAAGAAAGGCCTTATCTCCTTGAAACATGGTGGTAGTTTGCTAAGGAGTTGGTTCTGGTGCTTAGTGACACTGCATAGAGTTTCCAAAGATGTAAATCTTTACAGGGGCAGAAAGTCTCATTTTTCTCCCACAGAACAGTTGGTAGTTTCGAACTGCTGACTTTGAGGTTAGCAGCCTGACAATGCTACCAGAGCTCTTTGAAACATATGTTGGCCTAACTGATGTTCCTTGGAGATCTTCATGTATATTGGTATCATTCTTCCCCTGGGTTTAAGATGTTCCCCCAGCACAGGGACCCTGGGTTTAAAGGATGTACCCTGACCCAGACTCTTCTTCTTGGTGAGAGTAGATCCCTTTTTTCTGCTTGCTTTTCTCAACTTCGATTTCTTGGAAGATAAAAGATGATACAGGCCACACCCCAGGGAAATTCTCCTTATATTTTCTGGGCTGTGACCTGATTAAGGATATTGAATCCCATCCTAATTCCCTTACAACTGATTGGCTAATTAAATCAGATCACATCATGGAGGATAATTACACCACCATATACCTGCCAAATTACATCATTATACGAATGTCAAACCATTAAGGATCTTGGTCCAGCCAAACAGACATATATTTTGGGGAGACACAATTCAATCCATAACATACTCCATCTTGCTTTGTGAATTATTTTATTTTACCTCTCTACTTTACTGCTGCTCCTTCCCCCCAGCAGTCTTTGGCACATAGTTAACTGCAATGGACTGCTATATTGATATATCCATGGTGGTAAAAATGGTTAAGTGTTTGACTACTAACCAAAGGGGTGCTGGTCTGAGCCCAACTTAAGGTGCCTTGGAAGAAAGGCCTGGAGATGTACTTCTGAAAATTCACCACCATATATTTCAATATGGAGTTCTTACTAGCAATTTCCTGGCACCTAAGTCTTCTGTGAAATCAGAATTTGTGACTTTCTTTTTGCGAAAGTGCCATTCATTTCACCTTAGTTTGCTCGAGCTGATCTTTCTCCTTCTTCACCTTTGTTGTTGTTAAGTGCCATTGAGTCAGTTCCGACCCATA
>NW_006408930.1:331988-337760 GCF_000296735.1 Chrysochloris asiatica | reverse complement strand
TTGCAGCAGGGATTTGTTTCCTCTTTTGAGCTACTGCATTTATAGGTGTAGGTAGAATTTTGTTTCTTGAGGCCAGAGCTCAGTGCCAGCCCTGATTAGAGGCTCTGAAGGGCTCAGGACTGCTTTCTAGATTAGCACAGACAGAAAGGGAGTTGTTGGACTATAGACACGTGCTGTGTAAAGGTGACTGTGTAAGGGCTCTGGCCTCCTAAATCCTTAATAGTCCAGTCCTCAGTCACTGAATCAGTATGTTTGGGCTTTCTCCCTGGAGCACTCTACTACACCCAAATTGTTGTTGTTGTTGTTATGTGCTGTGGAGTCGGTTCTGACTCAGGGCAACCCTGTACAGGGTTTCCGAGGCTGTAAATCTTTACGAGAACAAAAAACCTTATCTGTCTCCTATGGTACAGCTGGTAGTTTCGAACTTCTGACCATGAGATTAGCAGCCTGATTCATAAACACTGTGCTACTGAGTTAGAGCTACACACAGCTAGATGGTCTGAAATCTTCAAACAGAAATCCAAGTGCCAACTATTTGCCTTACTTGACCCTAGAAGGCTGATGATGTTCTACTCTTTCCTGAGATTTCCTGTCTCAGAAGTCTCTCTAGTTGATTTAAAATATGGAAAAAGGAATAGAAAGAAAAAAAAAAATCACTCTGTTGGATCTAGGCTGAGGCTTTCTTACCTTCTTGATGTTTACATTTCTCTTACGTGGTGGCAAGGGTTGATAATTTGGAAGGAAGGGTAGCAAAAGCAAGAAAAGCCCCACTCCACATACGAATGCCAAAATAATATCAACGAGCCAAGGAGAGCTGTAGGTCAGCAATGTAGCACTAAGACTTTCCAGAGGAAAGAAACCATTCTCCATCGCTGAAGCCAAAATTGCTCTGACAGCTGGGCACTATAAGTACACTCAGGCTAAGCTCAGACTTGCATCATAAAGCAGAGCATCACAAAGGGTTCTTGATGGTGGGGGAGGGGACAAGAGGAGCCTGAACTCACAGCCCTTCTCTTTAACCATACATGGTCATCAGATCCCTCTAACCTTCTCTGTTGATTTTAAGTGCTATTAGGTTGGTTCCAACTCATATTGACTCTGTACAGAGTTTCTGAAGAGTCGCTGGTGCTAGTGAGTGCTTATCCTACAGTGCCACACTAGAACTACCCTTCCTTGGACTTTCCAAACTCTTCATCTAATCCTATCATAGACTCCTGGTGTGATGCTAATCCTACAGGATTAGCACTAGACTGTGAACAAGATTGGTGGTTCAAACCCACCAGCTGCTCCTTGTGAAACAATAGCGCTACCTGAAAACTCAGAATTTCCCACAGCCATCACAGCTCCCCTGGCAGGAACAAGCCTCACAGGCATAACTCCCCTGGCCTCAGGGGAGATAAAACAGACACAAGCTTCACAGACGGTGTTTATTGTGTGATTATAGACCCAGGCCATTCCTTAAAGCAATTAGCTAGGAGCTCTGGTAGCATAGTGGTTATGAATCGGGCTGCGAACCACAAGGTCAGCAGTTTGAAACTACTAGCTGCTCTGCGGGAGAAAGATAAGGCTTTCTGCTCCAGTAAAGATTTATAGCCTCAGAAACCCTGTACAGGGTCACTATGATAGGGTCACTATGAGTCGGAACTGACTCCACGGCCCATAACAACAACAACAACAACAACAATGGACATCAAAGATCCTGGCACCAATGTGACTGATTTGCGGCCTTGTTAGTTTGCCTATGCAAACTGATCTATAATTTTGTTATTCTACCTATGTAAACTGATTTGTAGCCTTGTTGCCCTGACCTTGTTAGCTGTTATCTAGTCTCCCTATTAGCAAACTAACTTGCTACTTTTGCTTCTGTACTCCCTGCTTCAGCGAATTCCTTTAGATAAGCCCCTAAACCCTGAGCCAGGAATGTAGCCTATATAAACTAGCAGCCAGCTCCCTAAGACACGGCAGACTTAGGATAAGCGATCGTCTCCCTGCCGTCCGGCTATAGCTGTCTGTTGTGCCAATAAAATTCACTAAATTGGACATTATAGCGGTCATCATCCTTCTTTGGGACTTGAACCGGTAACATATGGTGGCTTGTCCGGGATGGCCACTGTGTCCTACAGCCTCTAACCGTCAGCAGCTCCTGGGAGAAGAGACCTCTAGGGGGCGCCCCCTGAAGACCTTCCAGGGCCCCAGGCTCCCGACTCCCTGTTTTAGAGTTTGCTGGGAAGACACATATAATCTGCTCGAAGGCACCTGATCCTCCGGAGGAAAAGCTGTCTGAGAAACGGGTCTCCCTGTTTGGCCAGGGAAAGAGGGCCGAACACGGCAAGACTCTTCCCCGCATCTTCTCACCGGGACGCGGCTTGAGAAGCCTGGTAAAGTTCCTGTACTTGTCTTGGGTTGTCTGGATTGACTGTATTGTCTAATAGTGTTTGTTTCTCCCCAGATCTTTCTTTACTTCTCCCCATGTCTCTCACCTCCTTCTTGTCTTGTCTCTCTCTCTTATATACTTCTTCCCTCGAATACTGATTTTTTTGCTCTAGGACTCTTCACTACTGCTCCTGCCGAGTGGACTGCCACCCAGAAGACCCCTTTTTGTTTCTTTACCTCCTCCTTTGTCTCATTTTTCTCGGCCTCACGTGCGGCCGAATTTAAATGAACAGTGTATCTGCTAACTTCCTCTCCATACAGTTTTATCTCTTTATAAAAGACATTCTGCAAGATATATCTTAGTTTTACCCCTCTAAGTGGGACTTTGAGAGTCTTAAGGAGTGAATATTCAACCTCACCATTCAGGGAACCTTGCAAGACTTTGAACCCTGGGAAATAGATTTCTTCTTACTTGTTCTTATCTGCTTAAATCATCATGGGAGGGTTGTATAGTAAGAATAGCACCCTTACCCCCCTGCAGTGTTTGCTAAAGAACTCCCAAACTGCTTTCTCTGATGACTATGGTATTAGATTCAGCCCAGGCCGCCTCAGAAACTTCTGTGAATTAGAGTGGCCCTCCCTTGATGTGAGATGGCCCGATATTGACACATTTGACCCCCACATCACTAAAGCCATTTGGGATCAAGTGGGTGGAGACCCCAGGACATCCAGATCAATATCCCTATATAGATGTCTGGTTAAGCTTAGTCCCCAACCCCCCTGAATAGTTGAAAAAAGTGTGCCCAGCCAGCAGGCCTAAGAATTATGCTGATAACCACATAGAAAAAGGGGTGCGGGGATTTGGGCAATCATTGCTTTTCAGGATGCCAATTTGGGATGACTGCCAGCAGACTTTAGTGGTATTGTTTACAGCCAAGGAGAGGAGCAGAATCTGTCAAGAAGTCCAAAAAGCAGTTATTATTCCTCTGGGGGGTATTAAAGAGGAAAATAGGGATAAGATCGAAGAATAATTTCCTCATAGGAGGCCAGACTGGGACCCTAACACTGGGGAGATTTTGCGCTCTCTAAAAAGCTATCAGCAGTACTTATTAGCTGGTATCAAGGGAGCAAGTCAGAAGCCCACCAACCTCTCCAAAGTGACCTGCGTCACCCAGAGTGATGGCGAGTCCCCGATGCATTTCTAGAAAGGTTGCTAGAGGCATATGGAACTTATACACCCTTTGATCTTGAAACCCGATTCGTAACCACTACCCTACAATAGCTTCCCCTAAATCTGCCATGTCGCAGGGAGCTGGCTGCTAGTTTATATAGGCTACATTCCTGGCTCAGGGTCTACGGGCTTATCTAAAGGAATTTGCTGAAGCAGGGAGTACAGAAGCAAAAGTAGCAAGTTAGTTTGCTAATAGGGAGACTAGATAACAGCTAACAAAGTCAGGGCAACAAGGCTACAAATCAGTTTGCATAGATAGACTAACAAAACTATAGATCAGTTTGCATAGGCAAACTAACAAGGCTGCAAATCAGTCACATTGGTGCC
The DNA here is from genome assembly GCF_000296735.1 of Chrysochloris asiatica. Classification (NCBI taxonomy): domain Eukaryota; kingdom Metazoa; phylum Chordata; class Mammalia; order Afrosoricida; family Chrysochloridae; genus Chrysochloris; species Chrysochloris asiatica. The sequence goes on along the minus strand of NW_006408930.1, from coordinate 333,829 downwards.
AGGATCTTTGAGGTACATAGTTAAGTCAATTGCTTTAAGGAATGCCTGGGGTCTATAATCACACAATAAACACCATCTGTGAGGCTTGTGTCTGTTTTATCTCCCCTGAGGTCAGGGGAGTTAATGCCTGTGAGGCTTGTTCCTGCCCTATCTGCCTCAAGGCCAGGGGAGCTGTGATGGCTGTGGGAAATTCTTAGTTTTCAGGTAGCTCTATTATTACATATCCCCCCCCCCCGTTTTTATGGAAATAAATCATTGATTCTTCGGTATCGGTTATAGTCTTTAAGGTAGCATACTGAGATCGCAACACCATGAGTTTCACAGCTCCAATTTGGTTTCGTATAAATTTGATCAGGGCATTCAGGACACAGGGTCCGATCAAGAGCCCGAGTATGAGAAGCATGAGAGGGCCAGCTAATCCAGTTACAAGAGTCGTGACACAAGGGGACCAGTTGAATAGGGTTTGATACCAATTTTGGATGGAGTCTAGCTGCTTATTTCTTTTCTCTATACTCTCTCTGACCACTGCTAATGTCTCTCTAATTACTCCAGTTTTAATGGCATAAAAATAACATTCTTCTCTTAGGGCAGCGCAAAGTCCTCCTTGTTGTAAGAATAGGAGGTCTAATCCTCTTTGATTTTGGAGAGCGACTTCAGCAAGAGATTCAATCTGGTCAGACATTTCAAAAATTGAATCTTCTAACTGGCTTAAGTCAGCATTTATTGCTTGGGACAGGCTATTAAACCCATGCCCTTGTGTTGCTAAGGCTGAAATACCTAAGGCTGAGGATCCAGTAATTCTTAATCCTACTAAGAAAGGGATTAGGATGGGAACTCGGGGGTAATGGGTACAGTTTGGAGCTGTGATCAGAGCTAGCTCCTGGTCACCTCCATATATATCAATATGAGGAAACAAGTACACAGGGATACATAATTATGAACAGACAGTGGAGAAGGTATAAGTGGATATACAATTAGTAAAGCTAAAGGAGCATGTGAACCAAGTTCTGGGTGTAGAGGGGTAATACCTTACTGTGCCATTGTAAGCTAAGTAGACTATCTTAATAAAAATCTTTGAAAGCGGGACTGGGTTTCATCATAGGTGGCTGTTACAAACCAAGTACCTTGTCTTTGTATATCTCTTAAGGTGACATGGAGGATTTGGGCAGAACACTCGTTGTTTGATGGGGGGGCTGGAGTAGTTGGGTGCTGACCTGGTGTAGAAAGGGGGTCTGGGGTCTAAGCACATCTAACAGCCTGTGCTAGGTCAGGGTTGGTGGCATTTAACATGAAGTATGCCTGTTTAAATATATTGTATTTGCTGTTGTTCTTTTAATTAGGGTCTATAAACATTTTTTTTTCTGGGGATACTTCCAACTATGTGTTTTGGGAAGAGACAGCAATAACCAGATTACAATCATGTGCGCGCCAGTCTTAGCTTTAGAGGACACTCCAGATCTTTGACGGCTTGCCTTGCTGTGCTGAGGAGCTGATCTGCTTCTCTCAAGGCTGCTAAAACAGCTCTGGCTATTGCTTTCTTCCTGCTTCCCCGGGAGGGTCTCTATTATTGTAGACTTTTCTGGCTATTTCTACTAATTCTGAGAAATTCTTTCTATCAAACCCTTCTAATTTCTACAACTTCCATCTAATATCAGTGCTGATTGAATAACAAAAGCCAAGTTGCTGGATAATAAAGTATGTCTATTTCCAACCTTCTGATGAAGCACCTTATTGCCTTCCAGAGAGATTGGACCATTTTGCAATCCCACCAGCAATGCAGGAGTGTCGCAGTCTCTCCACAACCCTGCCAGCATTTATTGTCCTCTACTTTTTTGATCTTT
>NW_006408930.1:312815-314682 GCF_000296735.1 Chrysochloris asiatica | reverse complement strand
GGACAGGCTTGCAGGGTATATTCTTTGGTTGGTTGATGATGTCTGGAGGGGATTGTAACCAATGAAACAACATACGATAGGATGAAGGTAAAGCTAATGTTCTTTCATGTAAACTATCACATAATTCACAATAAAACATTAAAAAAACAACAACAATAAAAAAAGTTCTATTAAAGCAAGTATAATCACTTCTGCAGCTCCTACAGTACTTCCTCACATGTGACCACTAACCTGTGATGGCTTGCTAAGGAAACACATGAGGAGAAGGTTAAGCCTTGCTGCAGTTCAGAGTCACTGTATAGTGTAGCAAAACAAATTGTTATGGATTGAATTGAATATATGTATGTGTTGGAATCCTGTATAGGGTTTCAGAAACCTATACAGGGCTGCTTGAGCCACCAACCTTGTGGTTCAAAGTAACTTTGATATGCAGCACATTAGCCCACAGAGCCACATCAGGACATATTTTAGGCTAAGCTAAATCTTCTAAAGGAGCTCTGATAACCTAATGGTTACAAGCTTGGCTGCTAACCTCAAGGTAAGCAGTTCAAAACTACCAGCCATTCCACGTGAGAAAGATGAAGCTTTCTGCTCCTGTAAAGATTTACCAGCTCCACAGAACACAACCACCACCATCACCACCAAACCTTCTAAGTGCTCCTGTTTCTCACTGTCCCTGTTTCATTAAGGCACAGGATTAACTGTGTAAGGTGAGGCCAAGAAGAATTTGGTGTTAGAGGCCCTACCCCAGGTCACATGACTGGTGGCAGATAGGGGCAATCCAGGCACCCAGCCCCAAACCCTTTAGTTCTGTGCTTTTTGCCCTATTCACATCGGATTGTCCTCAACTTTCTAAATGTTATTGTTGCTGTGAAGTGCAGTTGAGTCAACTCATAGAGACCCTATATAGTGTTTCCAAGACTTTAAATCATTGCGGGAGCAGAAAGTCTTCTCTTTCTCTAGTGGAGAGGCTGGTGGGTTCAAACCACTGACCCTGTAGTCCAGTGCTCATACTATGGCATTTCCATGTTCCCAGCATTCTAAATAGCTCTTCTCTTTTAAATAATAAGAAGAGGAAAAAAGGTTATTGAGCATCTACAATGGGCCCAATGTAGACTTCTTTCTTTTTCAATTATAATTGTCTTTTTCAGTGAAAGTTTGCAAAGTATATTGACAATACAAGTCATTCAGTGACATTATATACATTTTTCTCAAGGTGTCAACATTAATAATGTGGTCTAATTGTTCCATTTTCAGTACTCAAGTTTTCCTGCCCCACTGTCTTCTTATTTCGCTTAGGTTGTTGATCTTGTGGTCTCATATACAATAGTTCCCTAATAGCCCTGTACTTGGATAATACTTTCATTTTATGTGTCGCTAAAATGTAACCTCAGGGAAGAGTTTTGGTTCAAAGTTTAAAGAGTATGTCAGGTGATCATCTTGGGGAATCCTTTAGTCTCATCTAGTCCAATATGTCTGGATATTTCAAGAATTTAAATATTGTTCTGCTGTTTTCCCCTAGTCTACTTGGGTCCTTCTATTGTGCCCTGATTTAAAAAAAAAATGGTTGGTAATGGTAACTGGGCATCATTTAGTTCTTCTGGTCACAGGGTAGATGAGGCTGGGTTTGTGGAGACTGCTGGTCCTGTAGATTAGTTTCCTTCTTTCTCTTTTGTTTCTAATGACTAGATACTGATAGTTGTATCTTAGATGGCCATAAGCTTTAAGAACCCAGATGCTACTTACCTTACCAGGATGCAAAATGTGAAATTTATGGTGTCAATTAACATTAAAGACTGAAGACCAGAAGACAGTGGGATGACATCAAGAACATCTTACAGGAAGAACACAAAAGGACATTAAGAAG
>NW_006408930.1:309827-311997 GCF_000296735.1 Chrysochloris asiatica | reverse complement strand
ATGTAGAAATCATCAGACAATATCATAAATATCTCATGCAAGTAAAATTTTGCTAAAGATATTTAAAAAGTGACTACAACAATACATTGACAGAGAACTTCCAGAGGTTCAAGCCGGATTTAGAAGAAGATGTGGAATGAGGGATATCATCACTGACTTCAGATGGATCTTGACTGAATGCAGAGAATACCAGAAAGATACTTCCCTTTTTCGTTCAGCAGTCATTGATCCTTTCATTTCTCCATGTTTTAGTCAGTACGCTGCCTTCTGACTCCATCAGTTCTCTTTAGCTGTGGTTACTCTGCTAAAGTTCCTAGAATAATTTCTTCAAAATACGATGATATGCGTACAATCTGGGTGTCAAAAAGAGAGTTGAGAAAGCACATGAAGAGTTAATAGTTGAAGAATTTTCTAAAATTGACACAAGGTATCAGGTGGAAATGGGAGAAAGATGAAGCTTTATACTCCTGTAAAGATTCACAGCCTTGGAAACTCTATGCAAGGTCTCTATAAGTTGGAACTGACTCCACTAATACTACCACCAAGTGGAAGGTTCAAGAAACCCTCTGAATCCCAATTAGACAAATCAAAAGAAAACCACATCTAGGAATATTGTTGTTGTTACGTGCCATCCAGTTGGTTCCAACTCATAGTGATCCAGTATAAGGTTTCTGAAACACGCTGGTGAGTTTGAACAGCTGAATTTGTAGTTCAAACCAAACTTCCAGTCATCTACCTACTGTGTGTTATAGTAAAATTGTTGAAAATCAAGGAGGAGAAAAAAAAATGTTAAAGCAACTTGGTCCAGAGATGAGAGAGAGAGAGATTAGCTTCAAACTACTGAAAGAAAAACAACTAGCAACTCAACATCTTAGCTCAGTGAAATATCTTTTAAAATGACAAGTTGCTTTAGGTAAACAAAAACTGACAGACTTTATTAGCAAGAACTTTCACTAAAGGTAATGCAAAAGGGAGTTTTTCAGGCAGAAAATAAAAAGGGTTTAGATAGAAACTCAGAGATGCAAAGGATATGAAGAGTAATGAAATAGGTTAATCTAAAGAAATATTTTCTATAAGAATCATTAAAATAATGCCTGTGGTATGTAAATTGAATATCAAATTAACATATACTACAAAGATAGGAAATGTCAGGAGGGAAAAAAATGGACTTTTAGAAAATGAAGTCAAGCAAAAAGAAGACAAAAAGGTTGGGAAAGGAATATAGAAAAGGTAGGGCATACTTGAATATTAGTTTGGTTTTCTAAATTAATGTGTGATAATTTGTCAGTATTTTTCTTATTTTAAGTGGCTACCAGTTACAGAACACACACTATGCCAACTATTGTGAATTTTACTATCTTGTATCTGAGCATATATATGTTATTGTTGCTAGGTGTCATCAACTCAGCCTCTGATTCGTGAGGACTCTAATGCACAGTGGAATAAAATGCTACCTTATACTGCATTATCCCCATCATTGGAGGCAGAATGGACCATCGTGATCCATAGTATTTTTATTAGCTGATTTTTCAGAAGTTGGTTGCCAGGTTTTTCGTCCCAATCCAGCTTTGCCTGGAAACTTTGCTGAAACCTGTTCAGTACCATATCAACACACAAACCTCCACCGACAGATTAGAGGTTGTTGCATGTGAGATGCAGTGGTCAGGAATCAAACCTGAATCTCTTGAAAGGAAGGCTAGAATTGTACTATTGAATTGCCAATGTTTAATGAGTAATAGTTAAACTAAGGTTGGAATAAATATACATGATAATTTCTAGTTTGCATTTTGTATAACTTGTAGTTTTCTAGGGGTGAAAATTATCTCTGGTACTGCTCAAGAAAGAGAAATGTTCTGGTATATGGAAATATTTTGGTATATGGAAATATATTTATATAATTGTATAAATTGTAGGATCTGGAGGAAAAGGTCAAAATGGATGTCAGAGGAGACTCTGAAACTTGCTCTCCAGTGTAGAGAAGCTAAAGCAAATAGAAGAATTGAAGAGGTCTAAGAGCCGAATAGAAAATTTCAAAGATCAGCTCGAGAAGACAAAACCAGGTACTATAACAAAATATGCAAATATTTGGAACTAGAAAACCAAAGGGAAGAACATGGTCAGCATTTCTCAAGCTGGGGGAACTGAAGAAAAAATTCAAGCCTCGACTTTC
>NW_006408930.1:299920-307803 GCF_000296735.1 Chrysochloris asiatica | reverse complement strand
TTCTCCCGCGGAGCGGCTGGTAGTTTCGAACCGCTGACCTTAAGGTTCGCAGCCCGATTTGTAACCACTACGCTACCAGAGCTAGCTATCTTCATCATATAGCCTAAGCCTATCTTCATCTATACCTTAAATCACCTCTAGATTATAATACCTAGTGGTTATGAATTGGGCTGCTAATCTCATGGTCAGCAGTTTGAAACTACCAGCTGTTCCATGGGAGAAAGATGAGGATTTCTGCTCCTGTAAAGAATTACAGCCTCAGAAACCCTGTGAAGGGTTGCTATGAATCAGAACTGACTCCAGGCACATAACAACAACAACAACAGACAGTATAAATGCTATGTGACCAGCATTTTTGAGGGATTACTTTGACTACTTAATTTCTTTTTCTTTCCTCACTCTCAAATATTTTTTATTTATGGTTGTTGAACTCACAGATACTGTAAATCAACCACATTAACTTGCTCATGATCACAGGTGTAGCATGCTGGAAAGGCTGAGTTTGAACCCAAGTCTATATGGTTATAAAATCTCTGCTTCATTATTTTCTGTACTATAATTGATCTCTCTTACTGCAAGATTTTATATCCATATATCTTCATTCATGCTTCTTGTTGTTGTTAAGTGCCATCGAGTCAGTTCCGACTCATAGCGACCCTGTATAGTGTTTCCAAGGAGCACTGGTGAGTTTGAACTGCTGACTTCTGGGTTCAAATCAACCTTGTGGTTCAAGGCTTTATCCCACTAGTGCCACATCAGGATTTTTCATTCATACTAGTCTCTAATAAAACTCTCTTTCCTCTGTCTGGTACACTTGAAATCTTTCAGGTTCAAGGTGCATTTTGAAAATCACTTCCTTCTTCCTCTTGTTTTCATATTCACTGAGGTAGTTCCTTTTCCTTGTTCAGCTCTCCACTGTCACCAAAGCAGCACTAGATATGTTACCATGTACTACCATTATTGTGATAACTGAAGGCATTAGTGGTTCAGTGGTAGAGTTCCCACCTTATGTGTGGGAGACCCAGAGTAGATTCCCAGCCAATCCACCTCATGCAAAGCCATCTATCAGTGGAGGCTTTTGTGCTGGTATGATGCCTCATAGTTGTCAGTAGAGTTTCCAGACTAAGGTAGACTAGGAATAAGGCTTGGTGATTTCCTTCCAAAAATTAGCCAATGCAGAACTCCTGGATCACAATAGAATAGTGTCTGATATAATGCTGGAAGATGAGCACCCTAATATCCTTACAGTGTACTCAACAGTACCAATGATCATGAAGGTGACAGGACGAGTAACATTTTATTCATAGGATCACCATGAATTGGACCCTAGTCTGTGACAACTCTCAACAGCAAAGCTTAGAAACAAAATGTTGTCCTTAAGTGCTGTCGAGTAGGTTCTGCCCCATATCAACCCTTGTATGGGGTTTCCCAGGGACAACTGGTGAGCTTGAACTGCTGACCTTGCAGTTCAAACCAACTTTGCAATCCAGCATTATCCCACAGCACCACACCAGGACTCCTAGACACAAGATGGTGGTGGTGGTGGAGTTGGTTCCAACACATAGCGACCCTGCATAGCGTTTCTGAGGCTGTAAATCTTTACGGGAGCAGAAAGTCTCATCTTTCTCCCACATCCTGGCTGGTAGTTTCCAACTGCTGACCTTGATGTTAGCAGAGCAATTCATAACCACTATGCCACTAGAATGCCTTAGAAGCAAGATACAAAAACAAATTTGTTTCTATAGAAGTGATTTGTTTGTGGACATTTCCCACTGTGAGTATTGTTTACAGCTGATAAGTAGACCATGGACATTGTCTAGATACAGTCAGTATATCTTTCAAATTACTTTTTAGAAAATATTCTTTTTAATTTTTCCAATCATAGTGGATATAGTTAATAATATTGCCTAAAATTATATTATAATCTTTATGTGATTATACACTTGTCTTTAATTTAGCTATCAATATTATATTTTATTATTTTTTATGTTTGTTTTAGTATTATTGAAATTTTATTAATTTCCAATTTTACTTTTGTAATGTTAAGGGGAAGGAGCCATAGCAGCACAGTGATTAAGCCCTTGACTGCTAACCCAAAAGTAGACCTACCCAGTGACTCTGCTGGAGAAAGAGAAGGCAATCTGCTTCCATAGTAATTACAGCTAACAAAACTCCACAGGGCATTTGTACTCTGTCACATGGGTCACTATGTATTGAAATCGACTTCACAGTACACAACAGCAACAATGCTCAGGAGGGAGAAAAACACTGTTACCATTCTTTTGAAATCATGTATTTCCCAGTATTTTATTTATTTTGATGATAAATATAATAATGAAAATACATCTTTATGTGTTTAGCTCCAGTATAGGTGACTAGATAGTGCATATAGTTAAGTGTCTGACTGCTATCTGAAAGACTGGCATTTTGAACCCACTCAGAGACACTTTGGAAGACAGACCTGTCAATCTGCTTCAGAAAGGTCTTGGAATCTCTATGGAGTACTTCTGTTCTGCACACATGGGTTTGCTGTAAGATGGAATTGACACGATGGCAATAACAAGAAGCTTGAATATATTTGTTTCTTATTCAATTGTTGTTGTTGTTGTTAGGTGCCATCGAGTTGGTACTGACTCATAGCGGACCTTATGCACAGCAGAAGGAAACACTGCCCAATCCTGGGCCAACCTCACTACTGTTGCCACACTTGAGTCCATCGATGCTGCCACTTTGCCAATCCATCTCATTGGGGTCTTCCTCTTTTTCTCTGACCCTCCACCCTACCAAACATGTTATCCTTCTCCTGACAATATGTCTCATAGTTGAGTTATATTAAATGATATGGCAAACATTTAGGCCTTATCCATTATAAAATGTGTGTTATGGGTTGATTTGTGCCCTCCAAAGAGATATGTTGAAATCCTGATTCTTGGTACCTGTTAATGTGAGCTTGATTGGAAATAATGGTCTTTGAAAATGCTATTAGCTAAATTGTAGTACGGTGAATCATAATCCGATAGGAATGGTGTTCTTCCAAAAAAAGAAGAGGACACATAGAAACAGAGGGACACAGAGGGGAAACAGTAGTGTGAAGAGGGAGGAGGAGATTGGAGTTATGCTGACACAAGTCAAGGAGCACCTGGGACCATCAGAATCTAGAAAAGTCAAAGAAGGAGTCTACCCTAGAGCCTTCAGAGAGCGAAATGGTCAAACAGACACCTAGAGTTCAGATTTCCAGTTCCAGAACTGTGAGACAATACATTTTTGTTGTTTTAAGCCAGACTGTTTATGGTGCTTTGCTATGGTAGCTCTAAGAAACAAATGCCGTGTATTTTAAATAATATATATTATTGTCACTAGGTGCTGTTGAGTTGCCTCTGATTCATAGTGACTCTGTGTACTACAGAATAAAATGATGCTTGATTCTGCACCATTTCCACAATCCTTGCTATGTTTAAGCCCACTGATTAGTTACTGCATCAACCAGTCTTACTGAGGGTCTTCCTTTATCTCATGGGCCCTATACTTTACCAAGCATGATGTCCTTCTCAAAGGATTGGCCCCTTGTAATAAAATGACCCAAATAAGCAAGATAAATTTTGCCATCCTTCTAAAAAGCTTTCTGGCTGTACTTTTTCCAAGACAGATTTGTTCATTCTGTCAGTCCATCAAATATTGAGTATTCTTCACCAACACATAATTCAGATGTGTTGATTCTTCTTCAGTCTTCATCATCCAACTTTCACATGCACATGAAACAATTGAAAATACAGTGATTTGGGTCTGTTGAATCTTAGTCCACAAAGTGACATCTTTGCTTTTTAAGATTTGAAAGAGGTGTTTTACAGAAGACTTGCCCGATGCATTACACCCTTTGATTTCTTATCTTGCTGTGTCCATGGGATCCTTGGCAAGTTCAATCTTTTCTATTTATCATGATGTTGTTTATTGATCCAGTCCTGAATATTTTTGTTTGATTTATATGGAGGTGTAATTCATTTGAAAGGCTCTGTTCTTTGACCTTCTTCAGTAAATGCTTCAAGTCAACTTCACTTTCAGCAAGCAACGAAGATTTTATAATACTAAAGGTTATTCATGAGTTATCCTCTGAATCTTATTCTGCATTCTCAATCAATGCAAAATGTTTTTTTCTTGTTGTTGTTCATTTGTTGTGTTTTTAATTGTGTGAAATGGTTTTCTACTTGCTGTTGATTGTAACAAACCACAGGATGTAACTGGTAAGTTGAGATAATGGTTGGTATTTAGTATGTGCATAGTCTCAGGGGTGATAAATATACCAAACCAAAAATCAATTCCATTGCTGTTGAGTTGATTCCAATCATGGTAACCCCATGTATCATAGAGCTGAACTGCTTTGTAGGATTTGGGGGGCTGTAGTCTTGATGTGGTGTCCTGGAATGAAAAGTCAGTTTGGTTCAAGCTAACCAAGCACTCCTTAGAAAACCTATGCAGGGTCGCCATGGGTTAGAATTGACTCAACGGCACTTAACAACAACAGTCCTGTAGGATTAGCTCTGGACTTCAAACAGCAAGATGGGCAATTCAAATTTACCAGCTGCTCCTCAGAAACCCTATATAGGATTAGTATGAGTTGGAGGCACTTAACAACAACAGTAATCTATTTTGGATAAAACAGCCAGAATGTTCCTTAGAAGTAAGGATGGCAATATTTGGAGTCCTGGTGTGGCACCGTAGGATAAGCACTGCACTGCTAGTCACAGGTTGGTGGTTCAAACTCACCATCTGCTTCTTAGAAACTCTATACAGGGTCACTGTGAGTCAGAACCAACTTGACAAGAATTAACAATATGTTTATGAAAGCAGATAACCAGGCCTTTCTTCTGTAGCACACTGGGTGGATTTGAGCCACCAACCTTCAGTTAGTAGCTGAGAGCAAATTATTTGTACCACCCGAACGCACATAAAATGTGTAAATAATACACAAAATAACAAATACTTGTCTTCATACATCTTCTTCACTCGTTATCCCAGGAGCAGCCTGTTCACATTATCATTCCCTGTTACAACCTTCATTCTTCATTCCCTGGCTTCTCAGACACCAGAGGGCAAATACTGGCCTGAAGAAAGCTGCTTATGGTGTTGTCAGGAACTCATTTACAGAACACAAGCAGTTCTTAATTCCATTTCTAATCTCACTGCAATGACTGTGTTCCCCTTAGTGTGGGTCATGTAGGTGTCTCTCCAATTCCTATGTTCTGTTGGTTGGCACCACCATGGCCTTCATAAGCCTAATAGAAAAGGCTCCTGTGGATTCATTCTTCTCCTTTGGAACACAGAATGTCAATTGCCAATGCTAGACATTATGCTTGCTTCCAACTAGCTCTTCTTCCCATTTCACTGCTGTTTCTGATAAGTTGCTCAGTTGTGTTCCTCCCATGATATACAAACTTAACATTAGACAAATAGGAAATGCAATCTAACTGTGTCTCTTGCTAATATTTGCTGATTCAATTGCCATGTTTTCCCTCTCTACTGGGTTGGTGTTTACGGAAATTGGCAGTGACACAAAATTCAATGAGCCAAATATGAATGTTCTGAGCATCACCGAGACATCAGTTGAGGCTTTCTAACATGCTGATGGAGGGCTGGGCCACACTACTATATCTGAGCACTGCTGGGCTCTGAGTAGGCAGGCATGGCCTAGAGGAACCCCAGGGGGTTGGGGCACTGCGTCAAGGATAACAATCCTTCCATGGAAATGGACTGAAAAAAAGTTGGTATGTTTCTTTTGTTTACATGTGGAAAAAAAACTTTGTTCACTTTAAACTAAAGAGGTAAAGCAATTACTAATCCAAAGAAAGTAAATAGACTTGAGAAAATTCAAGCATATCTTGAATTGAGACAAAATATATGTATAACTGCTGGTATCATATTTATTATATGTATGCAAGTATGTGTCATATAATGCTTGTAATACATTCTGTGAAATAGGACATTATGTGATTTGAATGTTGTGCAAACACCATATTGTTTTTGTTGTTAAGTGCCATTGAGTCAGTTCCAACTCATAGTGACACTGTATAGGGTTTCCAAAGAGCTGCTGGTAAGCACTTTCAGTCCAGTGCTTTATCCCACAGTGCCACACTTTGATATATGTGTATCAAACATATATGTAATATAATACACATGTTTGATACACATATATCAAAGTAACCCCCTGTACCTCCTTAGCCTGGGGTTTACAAGCTTACAACTGCATGCAATTGGCTGCCTCTGAGCACAAGGCACTCTCCAAATAGCCCAGGAAGCCTGGGAGAGATTGGAGACAGTAGAGCTGCCTCAGCTCCCTGTTTCCTTTCAGCCTCTATTTAACCTGTGGGGTATCCAGGCAGGGCATGTACTAGCTGCCGCCATGGAAGCCTCACAGGGGGTTGGAAACTCCTACCATGATTCACCTCAGGGAGTGGGGTCAATGTGGGGTAAGGAATGTTTTTACAGTTAATATTTGGTTTTGTGAGAAAGAAAATCTTAAAATCAAAGTAAAATGTCTGCTAATAAGTTTTCTTTTTATCATCTCCTGCCTCTTGATGATTTGATTAAAGCTAAGTATCGGCCAGGCACCATCTAGGTTTCTTCAGGTCTCATGTTGCTGGTAAGTGCTATTGAGTCAGTTCTGACTCATAGCAACTCTGTATAGGATTTCCAAGGGTGTAAATCTTTGTGGGTGCCAAAAGCCTCATCTTTTTACCTCAGAGTGGCTGCAGGGCTCAAACTGCCGAACTTGTGGTTTGCAGTCATATGGAACCATCACTCTGATTTATGGGGTTGCCGTTGTTGTGCCATACAGTGCCACACCAGGACTCCGATTTATGCAGTTGTTTTTGTTATTAAGTGTTGTTGAGTCGGTTCTGACCCATAGCGACGTAGTATAACGTTTCCGAGGAGCAACTGGTGAGCTTGAATTGACAATCTTGAGGTTCAAATCTATTTTGTAGTCCAGCACATTAATCCACAGTGTCACACCAGAACTGCAATTTATGGGATAGGGGTCATCTTTTTGTGCAACATGTATTATTTCTGTTGATTCCTTTGCTTCTTTTATTCATTGTTCTTTCAGTCAGATGGAGACTATTTGCTGTACCTTAGATGGCTTCTAACAAGCTTGAAGACTCCCAAATGCCAAGCAGTTTAGTAGCTTGATAATACATAAAAGATCAAAGTGAGGAGAATGATCTGATAGGATTGTCTGGCCCAGGAAACTTAATCTTCTGAACCATGAAAACCAGTCGCAAGAAGAGCATCTGCAGTATGCATTGCTTCTCTACCACGAACTTCTGATAAAAATAGATACTTCCCCTTAACCCAAACCTGTTATTAGTCAATTCAAACTAATAGCAGTCCCATAGTGCAAAGAACTGCTCTTTATGGCTTCTGATACTGCGAATGTTTACAGGATCAGACAGCCTCATCTTTCTCCTGAGGAGCAGCTGGTGGTTTTGAACCACCAACCCTGTGATTAGCAGCTGAAGGTTTAAGCCTTATACTTCCATTTAGATATACACAACATTTTCATTTACCAAAGTGCAAACTGTTCCTTGGGAAGCAGGCAAATATAAAAAGTTAATCTAGTTTATAATGTAATTAACCTTATCTATGCTATTTCAGTCCTGGGGTGAAACTGTGGGTTAATATGCTGGACTGCAACATTGGTTTGAACGTAAGGCTGGCAGTTGAAGCTCACCAGCCACTTCTCGGAAACCCTATACAGGGTTGGAACTGATTTTCCAGCACTTAATAACAACAACAACAATGCTATTTCAGAGAGGGTATAGCATCACCTAGATTATTCACAGTTATTTTGCCAAATGTTATTTGTAACTTTAAATAGATATATTGCTGTC
>NW_006408930.1:295759-297900 GCF_000296735.1 Chrysochloris asiatica | reverse complement strand
CTTCTTAGAAATCCATTTTCTCAGATTTAGCCAAAATCATCCAGATTCCAAATCATTTGCACATCTGCTTGAAGCTGTCCTTGCCTTGGCTTTCAACTGTACCCTTGTCAACACCCCGTCAGACCTCTTCAAGTAGCTCTGATTGGCTGGGGCCTCCACAGTTCAGACCCTCCCCTGTGCCCCACAGCCACCTCCTGGGCAGTAACTGAAACTCCAGGGGTTGCAGCTGCGCTGAGCTCCAGCCTCCCAGCTTGCAGTCACCAAGCAGTGGGGATCAGCACCAGGACAAGCCAGCAGCCTCTTCTGAACTGAAATGCATGCCTTCCACAGGTGTGTCGTGTGATCAAGGCAGCCATGGTGCAGCATAGCTGAGACCTAAAGGGCCACCTGGCATCCCTGTTTCTGAAGGAAAATATTAACTGTGGCAAAAGTATGTCTTTGCATTGGCTACCCAAAATGGGGGGAGTGCTTCAAAGGCAAGAAGTGACTGGCAAGTTTTCAAGAGGGAACCTAGATCCAGAGGGCGTGGATGAAGATAGAATCTCCACTGAGTAGTATCCAATCTGTCTAGGCAGGGTTGATGAAAGGAAATGCAGATAGGTCTCTTGTGATACAATAGTGAATAATTGTTATCCGGACTGATTGTGAGGGTTGGAAATGTAAAGGTAGACATTTTGTAGCAAGGAGGGGAGTGATAGACTTTGAAGTCTAGGAGCGGAGGTCCCTGGGACCATCAAGGGAGAAGAGCAGAGAGCAGGACCCTACCCAGAGAAGAAGTGATGACAGAGATGGAGGCAGAGATGATGACATGGAGAGATGGAGGGGCTATGTGCTGATGGGGGGGGGGGAAGGGGCAGGCTTGCAGGGTATACCCTGTGGTTGGTTGATGATGCATGGAGGGGATTGTAACCATGGCAATGAAAGTATGTATGATAGGATTTCCCATGTAAACTATCACATAACTCACAATAAAACATTAAAAATAAAAAGTATGTCTTTGATATAGGGACCTGGTGTTGAGGAGCAATCACTGCCCCATAAACTCCCCACCTAAGTCCTAGGAAAACCAGCAGGAGTAGCTGTGCAGGCTGAAGGAGGTCTTGCTGGCTTTGTGACCACACTGTGTGCTTTGAGAGCTGCGCTGACCAGCTACAGTCCTGTCCAGTTTGCAGATCGCCTGCCGACACACCAGTCTTCTCAATCTAACCGCAATCTAACCTGCCATGCATTTATTTGACATGCCGTGTTGCCATAAGCTGTAAAATTATGAACTATAAAAATAATAGATTGTAGAAAGTAGACTTTTTCCAACACCCACTTGCCATCTGAAGTTTAAAGGATGGAAAAAAGAAGAAAAAAAAATAGAGCTTCTCTTTACTGCAAAAACATGCCCATCCATGCAAACAACTCCAGTGGTGTCCACTGGGATACATGAACATTCTTAGGACTTTTTTTTTTTTTTCCTAATAAGCAAGTAAAGAAATAAGCACAATTATCTTTGATATCAGTTAAGTGGCAGCACATCCAAAAAGCTGAATACCTTTTAGGAAGTTATGTTGTAAATCTGTGTAATGTTATCCTGAGGTAAATTTCTGACCTACAGCAAATTTTGTACAAATCTGTTTAATGAATTTATTGGGGTTCTTTTTGTATGGTCACAGAGCTCTGAACATTTTTGATAGGAACCTTGTTTCTACAAGAAATGGTCATTTCTGCATTCCTGACTTGTTAGAGAATGATTAGAAGGTACACAGATTTGAAAACCAAATCAGTGACTTTTACAAAGTTGATAACTGAGTTGTCAGACTTAAGTCAGCCTGGCCAGCAGACTACGATAATTCTTTCTATGCCTTCTTTCTCTTACTTCCTTTCCTCTGCCCAATTTTCCATTATAAAATGCTGCCCATCTAATTATGAGATTTTTGTGGGGTAGTCAAGCATTTCTTGGAAATCGTGATTTTGGGGAATAGATTAAGACTGAAACAGGAAGGGAAAACAGTGCTTACTTGGATGTAAAGATTCATGGTGCACAAATTATGGTAGCTCCTTAACAAAAACAATCTGCTCCTGTAAAATGAGATGAAGCTCTACAATGAGCTCGATTCCCAGTTTAAGCCGGTTAAGGGGCTAAATCCATCCAT
>NW_006408930.1:292630-295659 GCF_000296735.1 Chrysochloris asiatica | reverse complement strand
AGAACACAACCTTGTCGCACACCTTTCCCAACCAATTTTAAAACATGAAGTGCCATTAAGTTGGTTCTGATTCATAATGCCCCTGTATAGGGTTTCTGAGGAGTGGCTGGTGGGTTTGAACTGATGACCTTGCAGTTAGCAGTCCAGTGTTTGTCCTAAAGTACCACACCATTGAGTCATCTCCAACTCATAGTGACCCCTTATACAACAGAACAGAACACTGCCCAATCCTCCACCATCCTCACAATTATTGGCATGCTTGAGCCCATCATTGCAGCCCCCAATGGCAATCCATTTCATTGGGGGAATTTCTCTTTATCACTTACCCTCTACATTACCAAGCATAATGCCCTTTTCTAGGGACTGGTCCCTCCTGATGATATGTTTAAAGTATGTGAGTCAGTCTCACCATCTGGCTTCTAAGGGGGCATTCTGGCTGTACTCAATGCAAAACTGATTTGTTTGTTCATCTGGCAGTCCATGGTATTTTCAGTATTCTTCACCAACACCATAATTCAAATGCATTGATTCTTCTCTGGTCTTCCTTATTCATTGTCCAGATTTCATATGAGGTGATGGAAGATATCAATGCTTGATTCAGGCCACCTCAGTTCTCAAAGTGACAGCTTTGCTCTTGGACATTTTAAAGAGGTCTTGTGTAAGTACACATTCTTTCCTGATTGGATGGCCATCTGTATCACAAGGTATGCAATCACATTAATTGGGCCAAAGTTGTCTTTGCAGAGGGAGAGTCCTTCAGGTCCAACACCAGTGAGGAGTTTCTGCCCCTTGATGTCCCTCATAGAATGCCACTTTATGCCATAGTTCTCCATAGCCAACGCAATCTGTAAAACCTGGTATTCTGAAGAAGCCTGGCTGGTCTCCTCCAACACCTTACGCTTTGCAGCAATGCTTCAGGGCAGTGCTTAGTTTCTTGGCACACAGTTTCTCATACTTGACAGTGTTCTGGATGTAGTCTCCAAACTTAGTCTGAGTCAGGAGGGCACTGAGTTCCACAACCTGCTCTGGGGAACACTAGAAATGGATTCTTTATTGTGCAAGAAAAGGGTGTGTATTGTCTGCTCCTGTGGAGTCCTAGAGGTGCTTAGGAAAAGCACTGGCCTACTAACCATAAGGTTGGCAGTTAAAACCCACCTTGGAAACCCTATACCGGGTGGCTATAAGTCAAAACCCACTCAACTGCACTTAACAAAAACAATCTGCTCCTGTAAAATGAGATGAAGCTCTACAATGAGCTCGATTCCCAGTTTAAGCCGGTTAAGGGGCTAAATCCATCCATCTTCTTAGAAATCCATTTTCTCAGATTTAGCCAAAATCATCCAGATTCCAAATCATTTGCACATCTGCTTGAAGCTGTCCTTGCCTTGGCTTTCAGAGACTCGCCCATTGGTGGTGCTTTGGAGTGAGTTCTCAAATCTTTTTGACTAGATTCGCCCATTGGTGGTGCTTTGGAGTGAGTTCTCAAATCAAATTTGACTAGAGACTCGCCCATTGGTGGTGCTTTGGAGTGAGTTCTCAAATCTTTTTGACTAGATTCGCCCATTGGTGGTGCTTTGGAGTGAGTTCTCAAATCAAATTTGACTAGAGACTCGCCCATTGGTGGTGCTTTGGAGTGAGTTCTCAAATCTTTTATAACCTTATCATAAGTATCCTTTGTTGTTTTTAGGTGCCATCAAATCAGTACTGACCCATAGCGACCTTATGCCCAGCAGAACAAAACACTGCCTGATCCTGGGCCAACCTCACTACTGTTGCCACGCTTAAGTCCATCAATGCTGTCACTTGGCCAGTCTATCTTGTTGGGGGTCTTCATCTTTTTCTCTAACCCTCCACCTTACCAAACATGATATCCTTCTTCAGTGACTGGTCCCTCCTGACAATATGTCTGAAGTATGAGAGATGAAATTTGGCCATCTTGGCCTCCAAGGAGCAACTAATTGACTATAATATGAAAGAGGTTCAATATGCTTTGTGGGGTATATAACCAGGCAGCTGTCTTTGAATCTTAGCTATGTCTTGTTCAATTTCTTCTTTTTGGTATAATTAAGATAAAATGGTATGGACTGACTGGCTCATTTAGTTTTCTGTTAGAGAATTATTTAAATGGGAAATGGTTCTATATTTATTTAAAAACTCATATATCTTAGCAAATTAACATATGACTGATGTTAACAGTAAAGAGTTAATAGAATATAAAAGATGGAAGCAATTATAAAGAATGTAATAAAAACTGAAAATAAGAAAGCTAATATGGATTCTAATCTCAATCTGGTCATAAAAATATAACTGTTTTCTAAAAGCAGTATTTAGATAATGAGATCTGGGCTTACGAAGGAAAAACAACACAAGGAATAATGCTTCCTAGTGAGAGCCCAGTGATAATAAAGTGAAGAATTAGGATAATTAGAAAACTAATTTCTAATACCCTTAGAGTTAAAGTTTTTGCCCTTTAAAAGTCTGAGTTTATAGAGTAAGAGTTATTTTTAAGACAATGGAAATTAAAGAAGTGACTACTACTCTCAGAATTTCCATATAAGCTATAAATTTGATTTAAGCAAAAATAACTGTAACAGTTAAAGATGGTGCCACGAAAACCATTAAAATATTCATAATTGATCATTATGATTTTCATTGACTGGTAAACTTAAAAAGGATTGCATTATCATATAAATAACTTATTTTTACATTTCTAGCTGATAAAATATAACAATTTTTAAAAGACTAGATCAAAAAGTAAAAGCTCAAATTTTACTGTAGGTTGATTGTTCAGGCAGTTTCAGGTCAGGTCTGGGAACTCAGTCTACTCATCTGTAATCTGCTTCACTTTCTGACGATGTTTGAATTTTTCTTCCAGTCTTTTAGGAGTCTCCACAGTTCATTTGGAAGTAGGGATACATGGACTCAAGTTTTGATTTCCTGCAATTTCTCAGCACGTGGATTAGTTAGAAAGATTAGGTCTACTCTATTGAGATTTAGTAAACAAAAATCCTCACCACTGGACCAATAAA
>NW_006408930.1:289154-291893 GCF_000296735.1 Chrysochloris asiatica | reverse complement strand
TTTATATTAAATTAGAATTATCAATAATTGATGAATCTGGCATATGTATGGATCCTCTTGTTATAATTTTATAATAAGTTAACTTTTGAGGACTAGAAGGAGTACCTTTAAGTTCATTACCATTCACTGAAGGGCTTGTACTTACATCAGTCCCATGAATGAGGTGAGTTTTTACATTTCTGTTAGTCCTTTCCACAAATCTAGATGATTGGGGCCAATAAGGACAATGGAGTCTTTGGAAAATGGGAAAAATACAACAGATGACCTTTACTTCTTGTTTAGTAAAATGAATTTTCATGTAACTGCAGAGGACAGCTGAGGCTCTCCACAAGGTAGCAATATTTTTCAATGGCTTCTTTGTAACAAATTCTGCTGTGGCCTTTCAACAAGGAACCCAGTGTAATTACCTGCAAATCAGAATGAGTACAAATTTATAGCCACTAGCAGGTGTTAGTTGGATAAAATTTACCATTTTAGCCTTGGTCTAGTGATAATGTTTGTTGTTGTTAAGTGCTGTTGGGTCAGTTCCAACTCATAGCAACTCTGTATAGTGTTTCCAAAGAGTGTGATAATGTTTATCTGGAATAATTCTAAGTACACAGAATATTGTCTGACTACTTGGACTATAGCTATCTAAAAATGCCCCCACCCTAAATATTTTCTAATACACCTATTCTATTTCTATTGTTTTGTCCCTTCTCAAGTATTCCATCAGGGGAATAGGTGACTCCTTGGATCTGGTATCAGGTTCTTCTCATAAGGAAGATTTTTCTAAAGTTAACAGCTTTCTTATATAAATTATTCTATCTCTAATTTAGAAGCATGATTTTGGTGGCAGGCTGAATCATGCTAAACCAGAGTGAGTTTGGGATCCTCAATCACTTTCCTTTGGCTATTTCAGGGAATTTTCCATAGTAAGTATGACATTGGCCTTGGATAAAGGATTTCAATGGTCCAAACCCATCAGCTGCACATGGGAGAAAGATGAAGCTGTCTGTTCCAATAGATTTACAGTATTAGGAACCCTATATAAGGTTGCTATGTGTTGGAAATGACCCATTGTCCATGGGTTTGGATAATTTCTTTTGGTTTTAATGGTATGGTAGTGGTGTTGGACCATCAAGTCAGTTCTGACTCATAGTGACCCTCTGTAGATTTCAGAGGCAATACATATTTGTGGGAACAGTAACTCTCATGTCTTTCCCACAAAGTAGCTGGTAGATTTGAACTGCTGACCTTGCAATTAGCAGCCCAATACATAACTTCTACAATACCAGAGTTTCTGTGCTAAAAACATTCATTATTTTAAAGCAAATACACAACTAAAATGCTCCCCCTCCAAAAAAAAATTTCTTTCCATAACTTAACTATGGCATCACTAGACATGGATGTCTTTTATGTCTGTAATGTAAGTTTGGAGTAAGGGCACATGTAAACAACCTGGAAGGACAGGTTTATTGTCAGTGCTTACTTACAACTGTCTAGTTGGGTCCCTATAGCATGCAATATATCTTCAGTTCTCAACTTCTTTTTTAGAAGTTGTTTCTTGGTATTTGCTAAAAGAAAAAACAAACAAACATTTTTTTTTTTAAAGCCATGGGGACGCCAAGCAAGAAGGTGGCCTAGACAGATGCAGTACGCAGCCCCTAGCCAACAAAGATACAAGAGACCAAATGAAACACACAGATGAAAATTCTGGCACCCTGAACTTCAGGAGAAAGTTTAAAGAGGTAGATCAAGGACATCATGAACTACTTTCAGAATGAATGCCCTTAACATGGATAACACCATCTAGGTCCAGGAACTCTGCTGTCACATCCTTCCACAATTGCCTCATGAGCTCTTTGAATTGCAGGAGCACCCCTAAGATATCTCCTCTCCATGTCCAACAACAGCACTAGCTCACATGAAGAAACAAGAGAGAATGGCTCAAACAAAGGACCATGATGCAGAGTTGGAGAACATTTCTGAGTAAGAAAAGGTAATGGAACTAACTGAAGAATAATTAGAAAGAATGATAATTAGGTATTTTCAAAGAATCAATAGAAAAATCGAGGAATGCAAAGAGTATTCAGGAAAACACTACAAGAATAAGCAGACAAAATAAATGAAAAAATTGTAATAATACAAAACCTGCAATTAGAAATTCAGAAGATTAATACTAAGATCTCAGAAATAGACAATTCATTGAAAGGGCAAAGGAGTAGATGCAAAGCAATGGAAGCCCAAATTAGTGAGTTTGAAGATAAATCTCTCAATAATATTATGTTAGAAGAAAAATCTGGGGAAAAAAAGAAAAAAGGAAAAAATCCAAAGCAAGTCAAAGAGTTATGTGGGACACCATGAAGAGAAACAACTGTGGATGATTGGGATTCCAGAACAGTAAGACAGCAACTCTTGTTGAAGAGTTGTTGGAAGAAAACTTCTCTAACATTATAAAACATATGAAGATAAACATAGGAGAAGTTGAACAAACCCCAAACAGGATAGACCCAAAAGAAAATTATCGACATATTATAATCAAACTTTCCAAAATCAAAGACAAGGAAAGAATCCTGAGAGCACCTTGGGAAAAATGAAAAATTACCTACAAAGGAGAACCATAAGTTTAAACTCTGACTTCTTAGCAGAAACTATGCAGGCAAGAAGGCAATGGGATGACATGAGCAAAACTGTAAAAGAATTGCCAATCAAGATCATATACCCAGCAAAGCTGTCCCTCAAATATGATGGTGAAAT
>NW_006408930.1:287210-288644 GCF_000296735.1 Chrysochloris asiatica | reverse complement strand
TCCAGCAACATCACACACACAAAAACCTACACAGAAAAATGACAACAGCCTAAATACCTATCAACAGAAGAATGGTTAAACAAACATGGATACATATATATAATAGAATACTACAAAATATTGAAGAATAATGATGAATCTGTGAAACATCTCACAACGTGGTTGAGCCTGGAGGACATTATTCTGAGTGTAATTAGTTAACAACAAACAGACAAACTTTGTATTAGACCAATGTTGTAAAAATTTAAAAAGTTATTTCTGATGAAAGAAATCACCTATGATGGTTATGGGGTCAAGTGGAGGGAGAGGGAAAATTATTCATGGGTTAAGGCGTAGACTCATGTTAGCATGAGTGACAGGGCAGGCAATGCACAAGAGGGAGATTAGCAGAGGAAAGAGGGAGGTAGCTGGAGACACAAGGAGGAATGCAATAGTAAAAATGAATAGAGGTAAATGCTATTAACTGTTGGTACACAGAGGGGATTGCAGCCACGTAATGAAGCAAAGTATATGATTTGTTGAATGTAAAACTGATGATCTGCTTTGTAAACCTTTATTCCATTTGCAATAAAAAGTTTTTTTAAAAAAAGCATGGGCTTAACTTTCTTTTTTTTTTGGTCTGAGTGTGGTTTAATGCCGAGTACATTAGTACATCAAAACCATTCTCAGAAACATAAAAAGTCTTAAGTTGTGTTGTATGTTTCCTTGAATATAATTCAGGGCTTTAGTTTATCCAGATGGGCAGGCCCTGGGATGGGAGGAGCTGGCACCACTAGACACCACAGGAAGCCTCATCAATTGTCCTTAAATTTGCTGCTGTTGTAGGGTACCTAGTCCAGTATCAGCCACCAGTTGGTAGTCTACACCAGCTCCACAGCACCTATGGTGCCCCACATGCCTGCATTGGGCATCCAGTTCTTGGCAAACTCCCAGTAGCACAGGTCCAGGACCTGGTCAGTATCTCAGTACAGCCCTGTAGCCTCAGGGTCACTCTCTAGTCCACTTACTTCTAGTCCAACAACTTCTTGTTGCTAAGTGCCATCTAGACTGTTTTGACTCATAGTGACCCTGTATAGGGTTTCCAAGGAGCACCTGATGGTTTTGAACCTCCAACCCAACATGGCCCAAAATTTTTGAAATTTAGAGTTTAAGGCTGGTACTTTTAAAGGGTATAATTCTATTCCTTTCTCTTTATTGTGGGTATGGTAGGAGCTGTTGCAAGTAGATGTGAGGGACAAGGAAGCCATTCTTTCATCATCTCCTCCTTCTGGAATAGTTTTTTTGCTTTTTTTAAAACTGATGTGTTGGAATTTTGGAATTTTGTTGGCAATTTTTTTCTTTCAGGGTTTTATATATGCCTCCCCATTGCCTTCTTGCTTGCATGGTTTCTGCTGAGAGATCCGAGCTTAATCTGACTTGCTTGCCTTTGTATGT
>NW_006408930.1:272344-285930 GCF_000296735.1 Chrysochloris asiatica | reverse complement strand
CCCTGTCCTGCCCTTTCCCATATTAAAAAACAACAGACAAGACAAATAAGCAAAAATCCTTCAGGGCCTGCTCTTGGGCTGAGTATCTGTGTGCATACATGGCAGAAGAACCCAGCAGTGGTGAGGGTGGGGGTGTCCACTAGCTCAGGTTCCCCCTCTAGTCACCAGAACGGAGGTGGGCAAACAGTGGGTGTACCAATGACCAGATACCAAAAAAGAAAAGAAAAGAAAATCAGAACAAAGCAAAACTGGCAAAGTGTATTGTCCACCTTTGTTCCAAGGTTCCCGTGGCATTTTTCCATGGTGTTTCTGCTCCCCCATTTGGTCTTGCCATTTGGTCTCACCCACGATGTCGGCTCCAGGACTCTGAGTCCAGTCCGGCAAATTCAAAAGTATGTGATTTATTTTTACTTCGGCTTCAAGCTCTACAATCTATAAGCCTTCAAACCTTCAAAATATTCCTATCTCTGTGGTTCTGAGTTTTGGAGCTCTTCCCTAGATCTGCTTTGCTTGGTATTCTGTGGTATTGCTGACAACGAATTTCACTGCACCTCCACCATAGCCACCATCAAGCCCTGCCTTGGAATTTTGGAATTTTGATTACTTTATTTTAGAAGGGAGCAAGATAACCTTTATGAGGTTAGAAATTTAAGGACTATATTTGTTTATTTATTTAACTATATTTAAAATTTTGGGTTCTTAAAGGAGTCCTGGTGTGGTGCTATAAGATAAGCATTGGACCACAAGGTCAGTTGAACCACAAGGTCGGTGGTTCAAATTCATCAGCTGCTCCTCAGGCACCCAATACTGGATCATTATGAGTAGGAAACAACTTGATGACATTTAACAACAACACCAACAACAAGGATGTCAGGAGCCCCTTTCTGGTTTAAAATTATGAACATTTCAAAATTATGAATAATTTTAATCCATATAAAGTTTATATAAATGGTTCCTAATTGTTCTGAGATGAATTTGTAAGTTTTGGGAATGGAAGAATTTATTTTAGGAGGAGAGGCACTCCTCAACTCTTTAATGTAGGTAGTAACAGTGTAACCCCTCTGGTAATGAGAACTGAAAGAAGTTGGCTTTAAGTATGACCCACTGACAAAATAAAAAGAGTTAAATTAGGGTTAAGCAGGGAAGGGAAATAGGAGAGATTAGATCTGTATCATCAGATGGACATCACCATCATGGGTAGTGTGAAAAGCATTGTTGATACCATCAGTGCTCAAGTATTCCAATCTGTACTAATTTTAGTGAGAGGGAGGGTTTCTTTATTCGATTTTGCAAAACCAGGCACCCAACCCAGTGGATACGTGCAGATGCACCGCATGGCTGGCCTACAAACAGTTTTATTCCCGTCTTGAAAAAGCTCTCCTTCCAGTTCCAGTTCCCCATTTATAATTCTACTCAGCAAGTCTCATTTTCCCTCCTCCCAGAGAAGCTAAACTGACTCAATCATGGTCTTAATGACTATATTCTTATTTAAAGTTCCTAGTCCTAGAACAGATTTCTTTCCTCCATTCCCCCAATTCACCCTGCTTACATATTCCTGGATATGAATTAACAATTTATGTCTGACTGGTCTAGTACTTTCATGAGCCCTTTATTCCTGAAGATGGTTCATCTTGAGAATTTCTCACAGTAGGAGGATGGCTGGGTTTAAAGAACATTCCATGTGTAACTTAATGCTAGATGTGGTAGGAAGGCGAACTTGGAGGATATTCTACTATCTGATAAATGTTGAGTTAGTTATTTGACATTTAAATTAATTAAAAAAAAATAAATTAGCCTATTATTAAACTTCAGCTAAAAAGATAAAATGTAGACTACTTTAAGTAAAATTTTTAAAAAAAGCTTTTATATTTTGTCTTTTGTATAATTCCTTAAGTGACAATAATGAACATATTTATCAGCAGACCTAAATATATTTTTGGACTCCTGGTGTGATGCTCTAGGATAAGCACTGGACTGCTAACCACACTCCTTGTGGCATAAACATAAGAATATGAAAATTTTAATTGTAAAGAATGTTAATTTATTTTAGTAAGTTACTTAGAAGATTTTGGAATGTTTTTTTAAGTTGACCTTTGTTAAATTGAATGAACTTTTATTAATTCCAGGAAATTTTAGAATTAATTCCTATTAATTTTCTTTTAAAGTAGTTACTGGAATGCTGGTGGCACTGTAGGATAAGCACTGGACTGCTAACTACAAGGTTGATACTTCAAACCCACCAGCTACTCCAAAGAAGAATGATGAAGATTTCTGCAACTATTAAGATTTAGAGCCTTAGAAACCACATACAGTGTCACTATGAGTCAGAACTGACTCAATGGCACCTAACAATAACAAACAACATAGCAGTTATTAAAAACAGTGAGCAGACTTAAAAGAAAACACTTACACATAAAATAAGGTAAACAATTACATAAATTTACCAATCTATGTAAAACAAGGAGCAAAATATGGCACACAAAATGAAAAACTAAGTTGAGGTCTCTATTAGCCAATTCTTTTACCAAGGTAAAAATTTCCCAAGATATGACCTTGACTTAGGCTGGGTTCTCTAGAGAAACAAAAACAGTGGAACTTATATATATGTATATATATATTTATATATATTAAAAAAAATTTGGATCACACAGTTGTAGAGGTGGTTAGTCCCAAATCCATAGGTTAGATGTCAGCGTAAGTCACGTAGTTATAGGGCTGATGAATTAAGATTGGTAAAACAAACAGCAGCCAGGCAGGTCCAGCAGGTAAGAAGATAACTCCCAAAATTGGTAGGTAATATAGCTGGCCACTAACTCAAGTCAAAAGAACCAGAGGTAGGAGGACAAGCCAGTTGCAAGATCCAAACCCAGCAGAGAATAAGCAAGCCTTGCCTGAGTGTCCAGTATGTACTGGAAGCAGTTCACATCCCTGGAGGAAATTTCCCTTCAATTGATTGACTGCTCATAGTCGACCTCATCATAGAGCTGATTATATTAGTTCTAATCATGGGAGATAACTACATCTCAAATGCCAAACCACTGACATTCCCAGTGTCACAAAACCTTAACTTTACCAGAGTTCTTTGGATGGTCCATGCCAACACTCAGGTAAACATGGGGGCCACAGTGTTCTACCATAAAAGCAGCAAGGCAATCCCTGTCCCCAGATATCCTTTGAAAGTGGCATTCTCCATTTCACCAAAGAATACTTGCAAGTAAGTCCAGAAATGTAAAATCTAATGTGCTTCTTAGAGAAAGAGAAGCAATAAAAAGAAAAAGAAGACCAGCCCAGAGTCCTGGTGTGGCACCTTAGGATAAGCACTCAGACTCAAGGTCAATTTGAACCATAAGGTCAGTATTCAAACTTACCAGCTGCTCCTTGGAAACCCTATACAGGGTCACTATGAGTCAGAACTGACTGATGGCATTCAACAACAATGCAATTAACAAGAGTCCCAGTGTGGCACTATAGGATAAACACTGGACTGCTAATCTTGAGGTCAGTGGTTCAAATCCACCAGTCACTCCTTGGAAACACTGTACAGGTTCGCTGTGAGTTGGAATTGATTTGACAGCACTTCACAACAACAACAATGCAATTAGCAGGGCAATGCATGATGTCCAATATATGTACAGTAATGATACAGAAGTCAAAAGATTCTCAGGGACTTTCTACACAAGTTATTGAAGATTCAATTCCAAGACGAGTTCACCTCTAAACAGAATGCTCAGCTCTAAACAGAAGAGCTTGAGGTCTAGAGGATTGAGGAAGTACAGTGTGCTTTCAAGTTTGGCATCAGAATTCTAACCCAATTTCTCAGGTCCACAGAAGTGGAGGAGGGCACTGATTATGGTCCACAGAAATGGGGTCTTTCAGAATTCCAGGTGAATTTCCATGGGAACCTGGAAACATTGTGATTTCAGAGAGTGGACCATGAGCAGGGACGGGCATAGATATGGGACAAGGAATAAAAATATTTCAATAAAATCAGTGGTTGGTTAGTTTTGATTGAGATCAAAGGGACAAGAAAGGTTTCTATTAGATAGAAATATTTATATGTTTATACAGGATACACATTTACAATCATAATCACTGAATGCTTACAATGCATACTTTTCAGAACAGGTTACAAAAATGTCTAGCTGATGTAAAACATTCCTTGGGGCTGGAGCTGGTAATAAGAATTAACTCTAAAATTCTTTCTTTAGAAACTGCTTACTCAAGGGAAACAGTCTTGGAGTCTGGGAAATTTAGATAAGGGCTAGTGGCTCAAGATTTCCTCTTGAAACTTCATTTCCATATCCATATCATGAAAGGAGTATCTCCTTTTTTTTTAAATCTGCACTCTGGCTGTAGACTTTATTGTAATCAACTTTTAGAAAAGACAAATACATTATTTTTTTTGACATAATCTCCTTGATTTTAAATACGCTTTGTCCATCTGTCAACAAGCTTTTATATTCCCTTATTTAAAAAATGTTTTCAGATGAGCTGCGAACCACAAATTCACCACTGTCTTCACTTTTTTTTTTCATCAGAAGTGAATCTTCATCTTCAAAGGGCTGTTTTAAGGTTATGAAACAGGTGAAAATCCAATGGAGCAAGATCAGGACTTTAGGGAGGATTCTTTAACAACTCAAAATGAAGTTTTTTGCAGAATGTCAATAGTGTGGGCAGAAATATGTGGATGTGTATTGTCATGCAAGATCACAATGCCCTTGGGTAACAGTCCTCTGCATTTAATAAGAAATTTAGACTTCAGCTATTAAGTGAACATCTCACTGTAATGAGCACTGTTGATTGTTGAACCTTTTTCCTGATAGTGTTCCAATACTGGGTCTTGAGAATCCCAGAAAACTGTTAGCATCTCTAGCTGATTGTTGACTTTTTTTCTTTTTTGCTGAAATAATGTTTATTCTAAAATGGGATTTCATGGAGTTTTTATTTTTCTTCAGTTTTTATTGTAAATTGAGTGACAGTTTGCATAGGAGAACATCAGCTTTACACTCATCCTATCATATTTCATTTCATTGCAATGATTACAATCCTCTCTGTATCATCATTCAACAGTATTTGCTTCTATTCCTTCTATTTTTTTTTTTTTTTGGATGTACACCAAAACACTCAGGAATATATAATTATTCAAACAACCAAAGGGCACACTCAGCAAGCCTACACCCTGTCACCAGCACACAGCCTCTCTCCCTCCATGAGTCTAGAGTCCCCAGCTGCTCCTTCTCTCTGCATCATCATCTCTGCCTCCATCTCTGGTGCTGCTTCTCTGAATGGGGTCCCACACTCTGCTCCCGCTCTTCTCCCTTTATGGTCCCAGGGTCCTCTGCTCCTGCACTGCAAGATTAACCACTCCCCTCTTTTTGTTACAAAACATCTACTTTTACATTTACAACAATCACAATAAGTCCTGATAATAATTACTCACTATTGAACCACAAGAGTCTTCCCCATCTCCTTTCACCAGCCCTGTCTAGACAAGTAGAAACCCATTCAGCATTTTACTTTCCCCCTGCACCCTCTGAAACTAAACTCCTCTTGAAAACTTGCAAGCCAGCCACTTCATGCCTTTATAGCTGCCCCCATTTTAGGTAGCCAATGTCTAAGTTGCCCATCCCTATCAACCCTGTGTACAGCGGGGATGGGAATGATCCTTGCTGTGAAGATTCCTTCCCTCTTTTAAGCTACTACATCTATAAGTATAGGTCGAGTTCATCAAATTGTAGTGGATTACACTTTTTTTTTCTCTTCTTCCTCTACTCAAGTTCTGATCATCCAGCCATTGAAGCTAGGTCAAATGCGTGCTATCTGCAAGTATGGGTGTTCTTGTGCATCTCCCTTCACTTCATATCAGTTGGACACTTCACTCTCTGCTCTAGTCCCCTGTGGCTATGTCCCTGTCCAGGGGCTCAGGAGTCTCCAGGTCTTACCAGGGTGCTGGCCATCCAGTTCTCACCCCAGAGTGACAGGAGTCTATTGAACGTGGTCAGACTCAGCCCACATCTTCATTGCTGCTTTCCCCCCACTTCCCCTCATCAGTAGACCAGTGTGGTCACCAGCAAGATTACATGCCTGTTCATGTATTCCCTTTGAGTTTCAGTCTTGGAAGGGGGTTTACCCTGAAGGGACTTGATAGCTTGCCTTGATGGCTCTTATGGTAGTCTGCCGTTTTTGTTTTTTTCCTTCAAAAAGTATCTTTGTTCCTCTAGCTGCTCCAGGCTGGTCTGCTTGTCTTTTCAAGTGGAAATTTCCCACATCAGAAGATTCTGAATGGGGGTCAGGAGAGTCCAACTAGGGTCTTATACACTACAAAGGTGAAAGGGATGTCTTAAAGGCCATTTTACACCAATATAATTAAGCATGCTAAAACCCCCTTTTTTGAGGTATATTCCTTTCACATCCTGGTTCAACAGCAGAGAAATCATTCCCTTAATTATTTATGGCTTCCAGCAATTAACATGGAGTCCTGGTGTGGTGCTGTGGCTAATGCACTGGACTGCAAAGTCCATTCGAATAACAAGGTCACTAGTTCAAGCTCACCAGCTGTTCTTTGGAAACCCTATATAGGGTTGCTGTGGGTTGGGACCAACTTGAGGCACTTAATAACAACAATTAATGGATAACAAGAGCTTGTTAGAAGTTTGCATTCAAATAAACTTTTAGTCCTAGGCAGACAGACTGGTAAAGACCAGTTTAATTAATCAGTTGTTGTTCAGTGTCTTCTAGTTGGTTCAGATTCATAGCTAACCTGTATAGGGTTTTTGAAGAGCAGCTGGTAGGTTTGAACTGTAGACCCTGTGGTTCGAAGTCCAGAGCCGATCTTAGACCAAGAGTTTAATTTAATCTTCTTTAAAAAAATTTGGTCAAATAAGGATTTATAAAATTTTCCATTATAAGGATAAATAAATACCATAAATAGGTCCTTTTGTTGTTGTTGTTGTTAAGTGCCATTGAGTCGATTCTGACCCATAGCGACCCTGCATAGGGTTTCTGAGGAGCAGCTGGTGAGCTTGAACTGCTGACCTTGCAGTTCAAATGGCTTTGCAGTCTTATGCATTAACCCACAGTGCCACACCAGGACTCCAAATAGGTCCTTTACACACCTAATATTTTCATTTCCAAAATACTGTTTCCTGGCCCAACCCCATCTGTCTAGTTTTCTCAATCTGACTAAGAATCTTCTTGATGGCTCCCTTACATACCAGATAAGACTGTTTCATTCAAGCATTTAAAAGGAAACTGTGGAAGTGAATTAAAAAATCTGAGATATACTGGCCTACTGGAATTGGTTAATTTTAGACCTAAATAAAAAATTCCAATTTGAATTAAACTAAGATTTCCATTTCTACTTTTCTAAGAACCAGTCAGCCTTTTTGTCAGTTTTACTGCTTGAAAAACAAAGAAGGCAAAAGTCAGGATGCCTGACATAACATAAAGAATTATATGGTGCCTGTTAAGAATGTATGTATAGCTGGTCCTTGAGAAGGCACCTTGGTCAGCAGGACGATAAGAAAGAAAACCGGTAATATTAGATGAAATTATTGTTGTTAAGTATGGTCAAGTAAGTGCTGACTTATAGTGTCTATGTATAGGACTTCTAAGGAGAGGTTGGTAGGTTTGAGGTTAGCAGTCCAGCGCTTATCCTACAGCGCTATTTAAAACCTATAAATAACTTCGTAAGCATATGTCAACCTTAATTCACATCCAGACTCTCAAAATTAAAATTTCATTCACTAGGATTTTCCCACTGTGTTTCTACTGTTGTTGTGTGCCCTTGAGTCAGTTCTGACTCATAGCGATCCTATGAGTACTGGGTTTCTGAGGTACAATTGATAGGTTTGAAAAAAGTCCTTAGGTGGCTCAAATGGTTTGTGCTTGATGTTAACCTAAGGTACAGCCCAATTGTACCTCAGAAGAAAGGACTGGTGATCTGCTACTGTTAAGATTGTTTTGTTGCTCTTTGCCACTGAGTCAAGACCTACTCAAAGTGGCCTCATGTGACAGAGTAGAACATTCTCATGGGATTTTCTTGGCTGTAATCTTTACAGAAGCAGATAACCTCCATGCAGTCACTTTCTTTCCTTCATAGAAGGAAACTAGTGAATTCGAACTATTGACAGTGGGTTTGAACTGTCAGCCTTTTAGCTAGAAACAAAACACTTAACCGGAAAACCCTATGGAGAAGTTCTACTTTGTAACTCATGAATTGAAATCACCTTGAAGGCAACTAACAACAGCAACAGTACTTGCTTCTAACAAAAATATCTCTTTTCCCATTTGACCTAGCCTCAATAGCTTGATAATCAGAATTCGACTATTGGAAAAAAAAAAAAAAAAAAGAACAAAACAATTTTTTTTCCAAAACAATTTTTAATAAAAGAAACGAGGGTAAATTACTTCAATTTGATGAACTTGACCTATACTAATGGAGGTAGTAACTCTAAATACCAACAGAGAGAGAAGGAGTCTTCACATCAAGCATCAATGCTATCCCCTCTGTACACAGGGTAGATAGGGATGGGCAACTTAGACATTGGCTACCTAAATGAGGGGCGATAAAGGCACGAAGTGACTGGCATATAAAGAAAGGTTCAAGGGGGAGTTTAGTTTAATAGTATGTGGGGGGAAAAGAGTCCTCACTGAATAGTTTTCATTTTGTCTAGATGGGTCTGGTTAAAAGAGATGGGGATAAGATTCTTATGATTCAATAGTTGAGTAATTGTTATCATGACTAATTGCAACTGTCACAATTGTAAAGATAGACGTTTTGAAACAAAAACAGGGGAGTAGTTAATCTTACAGTCCAGAAACCAAGGCCCCTAGGACCATCAAGGGAGAAGAGCACAAGCAGAGTGGGAGAACTTATCCAGAGAAGCAGCGACACCAGAGATAGAGGCAGAGATGGGGACATGGAGAGAGAGAGACCAGCTGAGGACTCTAGATTCATGGGAAGAGAGGGACTAAGAGACAGTGGCTTGGAGGAAGACTTGCAGAATGTGCCCTTTGGTGGTGTAAATTATTATATATGCCCAAATGTTTAAAAAAAAAAAAAGAGCTAAAGTGAACAGAGAGAAATACTGTTAACTGATAGTACATGAAGGGGATTATAATCATTGTAATGAAACATTTTAATGTATTATAATGTAATGTATGATTTGTTGAATGTAAAACTGATGATCTGCCCTGTAATCTTTCACTCAATCCACAGTAAAAACCTTAAAAAAAAACCCACAAAGCCCTGGCCCAAGAGTAAGAAGATGTGAGTACTGAATTCTTCCATGGCTAATATTAGCATATTTGCTTCCATCTGCTTTTTTTTGATAGTATAATACATTAATGTGCTGGGCAATAGTGTGTATGAACCAGTAAGATCACACCATTATATTGTCAACATTTTCCCATTAACCAATTGAAATGAACTAATTTGCATTAAGGAAAAGTGACTTAAAGACAATAACCTAATTCAGATAGGAAACCTTTGTTGAAACAGCTTTGCTGAAAGCTAAGCTTAGCACTTTTCACTTTTTTAGTGTTTTGATGCAAACAAGTTTTAAATTTCAATAAAGTCAAATTTATAAAAAAACACAACAAAACTTTTTTCCCCTTCTGTCTTAATAAGTTAGAAAATGCAAATTATACTTCCCACATTCAGGAAAAACAAAAGTCAAAATCTTGAGTGTGACAGTGTTAAATAATGATGAGGATGTGAACATACAAGTATTTTTACTCATGTAGGGTACAAATTGATTTTATTTGAGAAACCACTCCAGTCCAATAAAGTGGAAGGTAAACACTCTGAAATATGATGGAACATCATACACAAATTAAATGAACTACAGCTAAACATCTTAAGCCTAAATTATGGAGAAACACTATTGGGGCGGGGGAAGGAAGTTTCAGAAGAATCAAACAGAACATTTCCATTTATTTCAAGTTCAAATCTATGTTGGTGTTAGGCACCATCAAGTCAGTTCCAAGTTACAGTGACCTTATGTACAACAGAATGAAACATTGTGTAATCCTGGAGCTCTCACAGTTGACGGTGTGTTTGAGCCCATTTTTGTAGGCACTGTGTCAATCCATCTTCAATAAGAGGGTTTTGCTCTTTTTTGCTAATCCTCTACTAAGGGTCCTGGTGTGTCATTGTAGGATAAACACTGAACTAATAACTGGAAGGTAGGCAGTTTAAACCTACCATCTACTCCTCAGAAACCCTAAACAGCATTGCTATGAGTTAGAACTGACTTGACAGCACTTAACAATAGTAACTACCAAGCATGATGTCCTTCTCCAGGGAATGGTCCCTCAAAAGATGTGAGATGGAGTTTCGCCATCCTCTCTTCTAAGAATCATTTAGGTGTGCAGAATTGTTGATTCTTTTGGTGGTCTAAAATACATTTAATATTCTTTGCCAAGACCATAATTCAAAGGTATCAGTTCTTCTTCATTCATTCATTGTGCAGCTTCTACAAGCATATGGGGTTGCTTAAAATACAATGGTTTTGGTCAGGCGCACCTTAGTCTATAAAGTGACATCTTTCCTTATCAACACTTTAAATAGATCTTTTTTAGCAGATTTGTTCATGCAATAATCATTTGATTTTTTTATTTCTGCTTCCATGGGCATTGATTGTGGATTCAAGTAAATAACTTTATTTACTTGACAACAAATTCAATTCTTGACAACTTCAATCTTTTCTCCAGTTATCATGATGTTCCATTATTGGTTCAATTGTGAAGATTTTGTTTACTTTGTGTTGAGGTATAATCCATATTAAAGGCTGTAATCTTTGATTTCAATAGAAAGTACTTCAAGTCCTCTTCAATTTCAGCAAGCAAGGTTGTATTATCTGTATATTGCAGGTTGTTAATGAGTCTTTTCCAATCCTGATGCTGCATTCTTCTTTATACAGTCCAGCTTCTTGGATTACTTGCTCAGTTGTAAAAGAATATAACCCTGATGCACATCTTTTCTGATTTTAAGTCATGGATCACCCCCTTGTTATTCTGGAATAACTGGTTCTTGATCTATGTACAGGTTCTGCAGAAAAACTATTCAGTGTTCTGGAATTCTCATTTTTCCTATTGCCATAGTCAATTTGCCATGATCCACACAGACAAGAGCTTTTGCACAGTCAATGAAACACAGATAAGCCTCTTTCTGGTATTCTCTGCTTTCAGCCAAGATCCATCTGACATTAGCAATTATATCCCTTTCCAAGTTTTCTGAATCCAGCTTGAATTTCTGACATATCCCTATCAATGTGCTACAGGAAGCTTTAAAATTATCCTCAGTGTAATTAATTATGCTAGCACATGATAGTAATGCCATTGCTTGATTCTTCTGTGTTTTGTTCGTCCTCTTTCTCTGGAATGGACAAAATAGGATCTCTTCCAGTCAGTTGTCTTGTCACAGACAACTAAGCATCCAGTTTTTGAAACAAATCAGTTTTTATTTCATCAATTCCTGTTATTGTTGTTAAGTGTCATCGAGTTGGTTCTGACTCATAGGGACCCTATATAGGGTTTCTGAGAAGTGACTGGTGAGTTTGAACCACCGTCCTTGTGGTTGAGTGCTTATACTACAGCATCACACCAGGACTTCTTTCTCCAATGTCTTTAGTTTCCGATCATATGCAACCTTCTGAAATGGTTAAACTTTGACCAATTCTGTTTGGAATGGTGACTCTATGTATTCCATCTATCTTCTTTTGATGCTTTATTCACTATATTACAATTATTAATTCAATATAATTATAATATATAATGCAGTCCTGGTGTGGCACTGTGGGTTAATGTGCTGGACTGCAAAGTCAGTTTGAACTGCAAGGTCAGCAGTTCAAGCTCACTAGTCACTCACTGGAAATCCTATATGGGGTCACTATGAGTCTGAATCTAGTCTATGGCACTTAACAAAAACAACAACATAATATATAACCTAATAATTATTCAATATCTTGCCCATGGAGTATTTCAGTATTACAACTCGAGGAATTCTTTCTTAAGCTTGATAAATTTCCTTTTTGTGTTCTAACTTCAGCTCTTTATCCATTTCATTAAGAGACTTGGGATTTATGTATTCCCTATATATTCTGCTATACCACTCATCTGTTATTTTGTTGTACTGTGGTGGCTGGTGTGTTGCTGGCAGTTATGCCACTATTACTTCAAATACCTGTCCAGCATGGTCATCCATGGTGGACAGGTTTCAGCTGAGCTTCAGACTAAGACAGACTATGAAGGACCTTGATGTACTTACTGGGGAACAACAATCTATTCTTCTGACAGTTGCTGTTAGCTGCTATCATGGTAACCCTATCTGTATAAGGCAGAAAGGAACATCCCCAGTCCTGCACCATCTTCCAGATTGTTTCCACATCTGAGTCCATTGGATAACACTCTGTTGTGATACACTGAGTAATTTGCCTTCCTTTGCTTTTTTTCTTACATTTTCTCTGTTTTTCACACATGATATGGGCTTACAAAAGAGAAAACAACAGCAAAAAATCTTATCTATGAATACTATCTGTGATAGTATCATAAAATACACCTGACTATGGCAATGTTGGGAGTGCTGGTATGACTCTGTAGAATAAGCACTGAACTCTGAACCACAAGATTAGTGGTTCAAATCCATCAACTGCTCCTTAGAAACCCTATATAGGGTCGCTATGAGTTGGAACTGACTTCATGGCACTTAACAACAGCAACATACCAATATTGAGGACGGTGAGTCTCAGCTTAAGAAAGTTACAGCCATTTTTGTTTCTTTAGTTTCCTGTGATTCTACGTATTGCTTCAGTGTGGCATGTTAACATCAGCTGCCATCAAGTAGGTTCCTAACAGCATACAGGGTTTCCAAGGCTATAAATATTCATGGAAGCAGAAAATTCCAATTTTATCCCATGGAGTGGCTAGAGGACTTTTAAACTGCTGACCTTATGGTTAGCTTATCTGATGGTTTGTTGTTGTTGTTAAGTGCTGTCAAGTTGGTTCCGACCCATAGCAACCCTGTACAGGGTTTCCGAGGAGCAGCTGGTGAGCTTGAACCGCTGAACTTGCAGTTCAAACGGCGTTGCTGTCTGGCGCATTAACCCACAGTACCACACCAGGGTAGCACCATGTTTTTGGCTATATCTAAGAAGTAACTGTATGGCACAGGTCTCTCTCTCTCTCGATCTATCTATCTATCTATCTATCTATCTATCTATCTATCTATCTATCTATCTATTTTTAAATAATATTTTATTGTTTTGGTCAAAGTTTACACAGCAGTTTAGGTTGCCATTCAACAATTTCTAGACAAAGTTTTCAGTGGCATTGGTTACATTCTTCACAATGCATGTCCATTGTCAATATTTCTTGTTCTGGTTGATCCATTTCCATTAATCTAGTTTCCCTGTTCCCTTACTTTCTCAACTTTGTTTTAAAGTAATTGTTGACCATTTGATTTCCTAAAGATGATTTTTTTTAAGAGCGCCCAGTACTCATGAGTGATGCTCTTCATTTTGAGAGACAATTTGCTCTTTATCTAAAAGGCAATCTCTTAGGTTAGTCCCAGTCCAAGGTATAAA
>NW_006408930.1:265260-272243 GCF_000296735.1 Chrysochloris asiatica | reverse complement strand
ATTCTTATAAAGAAGATTTATAGGGCTAGCTGGGCACCATCTAGTTCTTATCTCATAGATGAGTACATAGTTCATGCAGACTATAAGTCTTATAGACTAGTTTCTGTTTTGAGTCTTAGTTTCCTTCTTTCTCTTTTGCTCCAGATGAGTAGAGACCAATAATTGTATCTTAGATGGCCACTTGCATATTTTTAGGATCCCAGACACTACTCACCAAACTGAGATAGAGGGGAAATGATGTCCAGAAATCATTACTAAACATGAGCCACTTATGGATGGAAATCTTGTGACTGAAGTCTTGAAGAATGTTGAAGCCTGAACCCTTCCTTGGTTGGACAATTGTATAGATGTGCAGGACATGCCCAGGGCAAATAGCTGAGCAGCTACATTCTTGGACAGGCCACTAAGGAAGACCATCCACAAAAATTCTGTATTTTTACTTCCTTGTGAGATATCTTATAGGTCAGACTGGTGTACCCTATGTCCTAGGCATAACTTTCAAAAACCTTCTACTAGGTCAGAGAAGAATGCCAGTCCCTGGGAGGGATTAAAACAGGGTTCCAAAGAACAGCACATGCTTGATATCCCAGAATAAGTTTTGTATGCTCCTACAGAGTCCTGGTGTGGTGCTGTGGGTTAATGCGCTGGACTGCCAGGGCAGTTCGAACTGCAAGGTTGGCATTTCAAGCTCACCAGCTGCTCATTGGAAACCCTATACAAGGTTTAGGGTGGTGCAGGACTCCACGTCACTTAACAACAACAACAACAACAACAATCAGAGGCCTTTGTAGTGGAATCCATCTTGAAGAAATTCTGTGCTCACACCCAATTATAATAGTCCTTCCTAAAGGGAAGGGCAATTTTTTGGAATTCTCGCTTAACCCTATGAATAGGCATGATGCATTTTCCCTATGCAAAACCTTTTAAATCCCAACAAAGCCTTCTTTATGGAGATGGGACTTAAGCATTGTGTTAAGCCCTCTGCATCTCTACTTGTAAGCCTCTTTCCTATAATAAATGTTTACTCATATAGAAACCCAGCCTCACCATACTATTCTTAATCAGTAAAATGCAAGATTTCTCTTGTAGGGCAGAGATGTCACCATCACTCCTGGTAACAAAACTATAGGATTTAGAGCATAAACGTTA
The DNA here is from genome assembly GCF_000296735.1 of Chrysochloris asiatica. Classification (NCBI taxonomy): domain Eukaryota; kingdom Metazoa; phylum Chordata; class Mammalia; order Afrosoricida; family Chrysochloridae; genus Chrysochloris; species Chrysochloris asiatica. The sequence goes on along the minus strand of NW_006408930.1, from coordinate 271,094 downwards.
TTAACTTTAATATGTCAGTTGACCAAGATATCCCATGATGCTATGGTCCCAATCCATCAAATCCCGAAGCCTAATCATATGAGGTATTTGATTATGTGTAAGAAGTTCTGGTGTGGCTCTATAGGATAAGCACTGGATCACAAAGTCAGTTTGAACTGCAAGGTTAGCAGTTCAAACTCACCAGCCACTCCTCAGAAACTCTATACAGGGTCGCTATAAGTTGATGGCATACCACTACCAAAACCACCAAGAAGTATCTGTAACTGTGCCCCCTATGTACTTTATATACATATGTGTATGTGCATAAAGTCACATAGGTGTGTACACATGAGAATAACAATTGATGCAGAAAGTATCAAAACAAGATGGAATGTTAGGACACAAACTGAGCACTCCAAACTGGCCACATTAATGTCAACTCAAATCATATCTCCTATCCCATTTCCATGCTCCAGCTATCTAGGAAGGAGCAGACAGCCCCTTCCTCCTGATTTGCACACAAAATTTCTTGTTCTTAAGCTTTAGTTATGCATATAAGGAGCTCTGGTAGCGTAGTGGCTACGAATCGGGCTGCAAGCTGCAAGGTCAGCAGTTTGAAACTACCAGCTATTTCGCAGGAGAAAGATGAGACTTTCTGCTCCCGTAAAGATTTACAGCCTCGGAAACCCTGTGCAGGGTCACTATGAGTCAGAACTGACTCCACGGCACATAACAACAACAACATGCTAGGAAGGAGCCCAGGCTCCCCTGCCCTGTCATGCATACCAAAATTCTTTATTCTCTAGGTATTGTTCCGAATACCACCCTTACCTGCCCTGATGTGTGGGAAGCTTTCATATCCCATAAATAAAGAGACTCTATCTAGCCCACACCTCTTGCATGGACAAATTTCACTGTCCAGCCAGCTGCCACTTGAAACAGCTGTTTTGTTTTCATCCTTTGTAAGTAACATTTCCCTTCTTGGTAAACCATCTCTTCTATTTTCTTTTCTGTAATAAATTAATGTCTCTCAGATTGGGTCCCGGTTGTTTTTTGTTTTCGTTTTTCCCCCCAGTCTCTTGGCACCTATGTGCACAGAGGCTTTACCCTTCTGGGCCTAAACCCCAACAATTGGCCAGTCAGCTAGGAGATCGAAAAAGCCTGGACTCCTGAAGCAAGATAGGAGGGAAAAGGGGTTCTGCAGAGGTATCCCAGGGTAGTCATTGACTTCCAGTGTGGTTCCATGATTCCAGGGACCAACCTGTGATTACAGGGATGCCCAGAAAACACGGCAAGGATGGTTAGGACTCCTACAAAGAGTTGGGGTCTGCAAAGCTAAGGAAAACACGAAAGCACTGGTTGCCTTAATAGCCTGGCCTCTTCTATTGCTGTCCATATGCAGTCACAGAAGTGGAGACAGTTGTATGGACAGAATTTCAGAGATTGAAAGATGAGTGGCATTTGGACAGAAGACATGAGTGGTACAGACTAGTACCACCAAAGCCCTGGCCACCCACCTCTAAACATCAAATTCTGCCAATCTGTTAGCCCCTGAGTGGCAACAGCATGCCACAATGAGGAACTGTATGGCAGAAGGCGACGAAGTTGATTGCAGCTTGGCTCTTCTGCTTATGGGATATAGGGGTGGAAGGCAGAGTGCTTACAAGACTTGAAAAGTCCAAAGTGACCTCTGTAGGCTATGCTGTGGCAGCATCTCTGTTGTTATTGTTGTTAAGCACCGTCAAGTCGATTCTAACTCATAGCCACCCTGTATAGGGTTTCCAAGGAGTGGCTGGTGAGCTTGAACCTCCAGCTTTGAAATTCAAACTGACCTTTTAGTCCAGCACATTTACCCAAAGAACAACACCACAACTCCAATGCTGCTGTAGATAAGATTCAGGGAAGCATTTCTTTTATTGTGGGTTCTAGTTGCTTGTAACACTGCCTGACTGAATAAGGAAAATGTCCTGGGCCTCCCCCACATGCTGGGCAGCTATGGAGGAATTGCAGGAAGTGAGTAGAGAGCTGGGAATGAAGCATGCTGTGTGTGTGTAGCATTATTGAGGCTCCAGTAATAAAATGCTCACTGCCATCATGAAAGACACTATTGTACAATCAGCTCCTAACCAGTGGCATGCAGCACTGGTGTCCATATTAAGTCCCATGATAGGATAACTGGTATCCTGGGCTGCTTCATCTGTGGCAGACCTGGGGGAAACAGAGAAGCTCCACAGACAATGTGTCCTAGCTGCAGGAATGCAAGGGGAAGGGGGTTGAGCAATTAAGACAGAAAACTAAGGGAGCTGGGTCAGGGTCATCAGGATTGATTTGCTGTCAGGTGTCACTCCTCAAAATGAAATCGACAAACTTAACTTGGTCCTGGTGAAACTGTGACAGCCTGAGTAGCAATTCACCAAGGCAAAGGACTCTCAAGGGCCCACCAATCCTAGCGCATGCCTGGCATGGAAAATGCCGACACCCATTGATTAGGGTGTGGCCAAGGTCTCCCTGACATTCAGATACTGAAACTATTGGGGGACTGGAGGCTCCATGTGGAATTAACCATTTATTGTTGTTGTTGTTGTTAAGTGCTGTTGAGTTAGTTCTGACCCATAGTGACCCTATAGAGGGTTTTCTGAGGAGTGGCCGATGAGCTTGAACCGCAAACCTTGCAGTTAAAATCAACCTTGCAGTCCAGTGCATTAATGAAATAAGCAAACTGTTTTACCACTAATGGAAACCAGGGCTGAATTCACCCTGGTTCATGGAAATAATCACTGGTTCTGGGGACCACTGAGTGTTATTGATGTGTATGGGGGCAGCACAGTTAAAGTGTACCAGGTGGCTTTGACTCTGCAGATTGGCAGTTTGCCCCTCAAGGAATATAAAATATATATTTCTACTCTCCTTAAATATATTCTAGGGATGGATCTACTGGGAGATATGCCACTTATGACCACTGCAGGAGAGTTCTGTTTCAGGGTCCATGTGTTAAAATCTGTTATTTGGGGATGAGTGTATGAGAACCATTGTTGATACCCCGGATACTGCCTCAGTTCCTCTTGGCAACTGTAGGGTCTGTATAAACCCCCAACTAAGACCTTACCCTGATGGGTATCCAGAGGGAGAGCTGGAGCAGATTGCCTTATACCATTAGAGGTCACTGATGAATTATCACGAGTGTTTACCGACAAATGCTCAAGAAATTCAATCTGTGCTCATTTTAGCAAGAGTGAGGCTTTATTATTCTGTTTTGTAAAATCGGGCACCAAACTCAGAAGTCAAGATGGGCAGATGCACCACAAGGTCATTTTACAAATGTTTTTATTTCCTGGCTTGAAAGTCTCTTCCCCAGTTCCTCAATGACTGAGTACTATGGGGTGAACAATCTTACCAGGTGTCACCTATTTCCTTTTGATGGTTGCTTTCTTATTTTAAAGTGTCTACTTCTTGAACAGATTCTCCTTCCCCCACCCCTAATGTATCCTGTTTACATCCCTGAAGATGGACCAACTTGAGAATTATTTCTCACAAGTGAAGTGGATCCCAGTCCACCTATCTCCACGTCACCAGGTGGTTAACATCAAGCAATACTGCTTACTGGGAGGACATGAGGAGTTTATGACCACTGTAGAAGAACTTGTCTGAGTGGGGATTATTAGGCCCACACACAGTCCATTCTGTAGCCCAGTGTGGCCAGTATGGAAGCTAGATGGATCATGGTGTATGACTGGAGACTACCAAGAGCTTAATAAGGTGGTGACCACTTTTCATGAAGCCATATCTGACATTGCTTCTCTCATCAATGATACTGGAGAATGCCTGGGTTCTGTCACTTTGCGCTTAACCCAGCTGATACCTTTTTTAGTATCTCTATTGACTCTGACAGTTTGCTTTGAGTAGTATGGAGAACTATGGTCATTAACAACACTAGCCCAGATTTTGGTCTTAACTATGAAAAGGTGCAGAAACCAGAAGCAATTCTTTAAAAAAGCAATTGTGTGCTGTGTACAACAGTTTACAGCTTGTAGAAGGCATCACAAAAGGGATACCTATAACAGTATGAATGCACTACCCCAAACAGGGGTGGGACAAGGACTTTACTAAACCCCAATACGAGTGGCTCAATCCAGCACATTGGCTAAATGATATGCATATTTGCAACAGAGAAGTATCCTCTTAACCAGTTCCTTGAGTGCCGAATTACACGGGATTCTTAAACCAGTTATATATGCTACCAATGGAAAACACCAGCCACTCACAATAGAAGGCATTGGGAAATTTCCCAAGGAAGCCTGGTATACAGATGGCTCAGCTTGAGGTAACTCCCCTCATGGTGGACTGCCACGACTATACAACCAGCCACAGAGGGTAAGTGGATTGACCGGGGCACAGGGCAGAGTAGTCAGTGGGCTGAGTTCAGAGTTGTTTGAATAGTATCGATGCATAAGCTCAGCCCCATAGTCCTGTGCATGGACAGCTGGGTAGTGTACAAAAGACTAACATTATGGCTAGACAGTGGAAAGAACAAGAGTAGCTAGTGAACCAATGATTCCTTTAGGGAATGGAACTGTGGAAGGACATTTAGGCCTGCATACAGGGCATGGACATTGCTGTTTTTCATGTGTCAGCTCATAATCTTCTTACTCCACTGGGGAATTTTCAAGCTGATGAGTTGGTCCAACTGCATGCAATACAACAAGTGCCAGCAGATGTAGGTGTACATATGTCCCCTTGGCTCCATCCCATGCTACCCCAAACCTTGCATTTATATTGGTACTTATCCCCTCCCTGTCATTCTGTCTTTAGAATATGTGATAATGTTTTTGCTAATTGAACCACCATGATTGCAGATGTGAGGAAACAGTCAGGTTGTTGGGTGTGTGAAGAACTCCCCATCTTCTCCACCACTGGCATGCTATGGAGAACTGGGTCTGCCAACACCAGTGCCTGCGCCTGTTTGAAAGAGTGGTAGGAACCATCTGCAGACCCATTCCCTATGTTTCTATTGAAGTATTCTGTGCAACTGTTGTCCAGGGACTATACCTGCTCCCAGAATTCCATCTGATATGGGAACAAATTAAAGTTATACACCCTAAGGACTATGTTATATGGGGCAGCCTGGAGTGGATGTCAGCAGTATACATCCAACTGAACTAACTATAAGGTACCCTGGTGTATAGAGGCAATCCTTGCAAATAACAGCATTGTATTGGCTGGCTTCCACAACAAGCATGCCTCCAAGCATTTTTGATTAACTTCTCTTTGTGGTTGGGTGCACAGGACAACTTAGGGTCAGAGCCTTTCCCTGACCTTGGGGATGGCTCAGGGCACAGGGTCTCAAGGTTGGCCCTACCTACCCCACACTGGACAGGCGGATGAATGTGGGGACAGCCCTATATCCCCTAGCACCATTTACAAATGTCTGCCCATTAAGCCCAGTAAAGGGGACACAGTGTACACCAGATACCATTGGGCCAAATGCACCTCCTGGTGGTTTTACCCTCTTTCAGTATTAGTTCCTGGAGCTGCATCTATTGATGTAGAATGACAAGTTGAGGCCTTGGCAAAGCATAAGGTCATGGTATTAAATGAAACTCACCAGGCTCTGACCTTGTCGGCAGCCAAGACAGTAGATGAGTAAGGAAATATTACAGAACTGCATGGCTCCGAACATCCTCACAGCTGCCCAGGGGGGACCTGTGCACTTATTCATACTGAATGCTATGCGTACATACCTGGTTATCACCACAGAATCTCTATGGCTCTGCAACAAATGCAGGGCCACATTTCAACCATCCAGCAGTTATCTACTGACCCCTTTTCTAACTGAATTGGCAGTTACTAATGAAGAT
>NW_006408930.1:257355-258555 GCF_000296735.1 Chrysochloris asiatica | reverse complement strand
AGCCAAGATCCATCTGACGTCAGCAACGATATCCTTTGTTCCACGTCCTTTTCTGAATTGGACTGGAACCTCTGGAAGTTCTCTGTCCATGTATGATTGTAGCCATTTCTGTATTACCTTTAGTAAAACTTTACTTGCATGGGATATCAAAGATATTGTCTGATGATTTCCTCATTCTGTTGGGTCGCCTCTCTTTGGAATGGGCACAAATATGGATCTCTTACAATCAGTTGGCCAGATAGTTGCCAAACTCAATTTTCAGCATCAATTCTCAGCATACTCAAGCATATTTATTTTTAATTTCTTAATTAAAATATAATAGTTTAACACACAGTCTAAATAAAGCATTTTTGTTATATTTAAATGTTGTCTGTTCTGACTCATAGTGATCCAGTATTGGGTTTCTGAGGAGCAGTTGAGTTTGAACCTCCAACCTTTTGGTTCAAACTAACCTTACAGTCCTGTGCTTATCCTATAATGCTATACCATTACTACTCAATAAATTCTCTCAATTAAAATACAGGATGTGAGGTATCTGCTGGTTCTTCTTCTCTAAATGATCTACATGGGAGTTGTGCTTCCCTTAGTTTTCAAGGGGGAATATTTGGATTTACAACAAAACCATGTCTCTTCAGATAGGACTTACCTATTTCCTCTGATAACTGTGAAGATATTTTTTAAGTGAGGTGAAATCACGAAGAAATAAACCATTTAAAATTGCACAGTTCATTGACATTTAATACATTCATAACGTTGTGCAAGCATTACCACTATTGTGTGCCAAAACGTTTCCATAATCCCCAAAGGGTTATGCATTCCCATATGTATTCTTTTGTATTCCCACTGCCATCCATCTCCAGCCGGACAGCCACTAATAATATATAAGGGAGCTTCAAAAAGTTTGCAGATAAATTCCATTATTTTTAAATTTGATTTTTCCATGAACTTTCTGAAGTCTTTCATGCATTGTATCTTTTTGGATTTACTTATTCCGGGTATTTTATATAAATGGAATCATTCAACAGGTCTTTTTTGTATGATCTCTGTCACTTGATCTTGTTAAAAGCATGTATCAGAACTTCATTCCTTTTTATGGTTGAATAATATTCCATTGTATGGAGGTGCCACATTTATCCATATCCTGAATAAACTGGAATTTCCCCATTGATCTTTATCTAATCTCCTAAGGCATCAGTTTCT
>NW_006408930.1:254981-255995 GCF_000296735.1 Chrysochloris asiatica | reverse complement strand
CCATAAAAAATAGTAAAAGAAACAGTGACACCACTAGGCTTGGAGTCACCAGTACAGTAACTCATGGGGTCATCCCCATCCCTCCCCATGATGTCTCCCATACCAGACCATAAAGAATCCTTAGTAATGTTTTTTGTTCTAATATTACTCATGAATCATAATTCCTGTATATCATGGAATGTAATAGTGGTAATAATGACATAACTAACAAAATTTAAATGACACCTTTAAATTACAATAGCATGTGCAGCCAAAATCGTGTGATTCAAAGCATGATTATAATTGGGTAATAATGAAAGTCTGAATGGAGCACATCAGAAGGTTTAAAAAATAAATCAGCATAGAGTTTAGCCTCATAGGTAAAATATGTGTAAGATAGGCTTATGATAAATATTTTTATTGCAACAGGGATTTTTTTTTTCATTGATATTATTTTTATTTAAACAGTCAATTATATTTTAAGGATATTAGATGAGAAGAAAATTTCAATTTGCCTAAGTATTTACAATTTCTAATGCTCTTTATTCTTTGTGTATGTACATAATCATGCTTCTATTTGGTATTATTTTCCTTTGGCTTCAAGGAAAATAATACCTTATCATGTGGGATTGCTTTTATTTTTTAGCTTTTGGTATGTCTGAAAAAGTCTTTGTCTTGTTAGGTATACAATTCTGGTTGATTACTGTCCCCACCCCCACCCCCAATACTTGTGTTGTTCTACTGCCTTCTTGTTTTCATTGTTTCCAAAAAGAATTGTGTTCCCATCTATTCATTTTACTTTATAGATGGGTCTATTGGAGCCCTGGTGGCTCAGGGTTTTAGCACTTGACTGTTAACCCACTGGCCATGATGTAGGAAAAAATATATGTCTGTCTGCTTCCAGAAAGATGCCCACAGTCTTGGGAACCTAATGATTGATTCTACTGTGTCCTTTACACTTGCTATGAGTCAGAATCAACTCTGTGGCAATGGGCCTGATGTGTCTATATTCTCTGGACACTTTTTTTTTTTTTT
>NW_006408930.1:252167-254881 GCF_000296735.1 Chrysochloris asiatica | reverse complement strand
GCCTGTTTGAAAGAGTGGTAGGAACCATCTGCAGACCCATTCCCTATGTTTCTATTGAAGTATTCTGTGCAACTGTTGTCCAGGGACTATACCTGCTCCCAGAATTCTATCTGATATGGGAACAAATTAAAGTTATACACCCTAAGGACTATGTTATATGGGGCAGCCTGGAGTGGATGTCAGCAGTATACATCCAACTGAACTAACTATAAGGTACCCTGGTGTATAGAGGCAATCCTTGCAAATAACAGCATTGTATTGGCTGGCTTCCACAACAAGCATGCCTCCAAGCATTTTTGATTAACTTCTCTTTGTGGTTGGGTGCACAGGACAACTTAGGGTCAGAGCCTTTCCCTGACCTTGGGGATGGCTCAGGGCACAGGGTCTCAAGGTTGGCCCTACCTACCCCACACTGGACAGGCGGATGAATGTGGGGACAGCCCTATATCCCCTAGCACCATTTACAAATGTCTGCCCATTAAGCCCAGTAAAGGGGACACAGTGTACACCAGATACCATTGGGCCAAATGCACCTCCTGGTGGTTTTACCCTCTTTCAGTATTAGTTCCTGGAGCTGCATCTATTGATGTAGAATGACAAGTTGAGGCCTTGGCAAAGCATAAGGTCATGGTATTAAATGAAACTCACCAGGCTCTGACCTTGTCGGCAGCCAAGACAGTAGATGAGTAAGGAAATATTACAGAACTGCATGGCTCCGAACATCCTCACAGCTGCCCAGGGGGGACCTGTGCACTTATTCATACTGAATGCTATGCGTACATACCTGGTTATCACCACAGAATCTCTATGGCTCTGCAACAAATGCAGGGCCACATTTCAACCATCCAGCAGTTATCTACTGACCCCTTTTCTAACTGAATTGGCAGTTACTAATGAAGATTAAGTGGAGTCCTGGTGTGGTGCTGTGGGTTAATGCACCAGACCCAAAGCTGTTTGAACTGCAAGGTTGGCATGTTCAAGCTCACCAGCTGCTCCTTGGAAATCTTATATTAGTGTCACTGTGGGTCGGAATCCACTCGACGGCACTTAACAACAACAATGAAGATCAAAGACCACACCTTTGGTAAGGATTACACCTTACTGTATAAGAAAGTACAATCCTTACAACTGGGCCAATAGATAATATCATATGGAGTAAGATGGAAGTTGTCAAAAACATTTGGATCTTCAATCAATTCTCATGGAAAAAGCAGTCAAGAAATCAAAGTATTATATTAGACAAATCTGCTGCAAAAGACCTTTTTAAAGTGTTCAAAAGCAAAGATACCTGTTTGAGGATTAAGGTGCACCTGACCCAAGTCAGTTTAATTCAATAATTGGACAATGAATAAGGAACACCATAGATGAACTGATGTATTTGAATTATGGTGTTGGTGAAAGCATATTGAAAATACGTAGACTGCCAGGAGAACAAACAAAACACAACCAGAATGTTCCTTAGAAGCCAAGATAGTGAGACTTCATCTCTTGTTTTTTAGACATATTGTTAGGAAGGACCAGTTCCTAGAGAACTTGGAAAAGTGGAGGGTCAGTGAAAAAGAGGAATACCCCCAACAAGATGAACTGACACACTGGCAAAAACAATAGACTCAAGCATAACAATGGTGAGGATGGAGCAGGACCAAGCAGTGTTTTCTTCATGGGGTCACTAAGAGGCGGCATAGACTCAATGGCAATAGATTTGGCATTTTGGATCATAAACCAGCTCAAGACAATGCCTATGGCATTCATCTTCTATAATAAAAGTTAGCTTCCAATAGTGTTACTTTTTAATGGGAAGAAACATAGGAAGTTATCTTACATACTCCCCTGCTTCAGAAAAGCCAAGGTTATTTTCTGATGAGTTTGGTACTCAATGCATAACCAATTAGATGCCAGAAGGTTGGAAAAACTAGACAATATTCAAATGAAATTTTGAATTTGAACTAAATGACAATATTTATCCCTTTTAATACAAATATTGGCCTAAAAATTTAAACTCAGCTATGCTTAAATATCAGCCCCAAAAATCACTGACCAGAAATGGATGATGTAAAAATCCAACAATCGATCTCTTTCATGTCTGTGGTTTCAGTTGACACCTCGGAGCAGAAATACCATTATAGCACCAACCTCAGTGTGGAAGCCCTTCACTGACTTGATTTAGATCCACATTACTTGTTACACTCAGCTTCTTTAGTAATCCCTACCTGGTTGTTATGGCTTGAAAAGTATGTCCTCCAAAACTATGTGTTGTAAATTCTAACCTCTATTCCTGTGATTAAAATCCCAATCAGAGATTATAGTTGGGAGATGTACAGCCAGAATGCTCCTTAGAATCAAAGATGGTGAGATTTTGCCTCATGTACTTTGGAGGGACCATTCCCTGGAAAAGGGCATTATGCTTGGTAGACTCAGCAGAAAAAGGGGAAGACCCTCACAGTGACAGTTTGAGACAGTGCTTTCAACAATGGGCTGAACCATAACAATCAAGAGGGTGGCACAGGGCAGGGCAATGTTTCTTTCTGTTGTACATAGGGTCACTATGAGTTGGAAGCAACTTTACAACATTTAACAACAAGGACAGTTGTTTGAACAGTTTAAACACTAAATGGTTTAAACTAAGAAAAGTTGTGTGCCAGGGTTGTATTCTTTCATCACACTTATTCAATCTGAACGCTGAACAAACAATCTGAGAAGCAGGATTATATGAA
>NW_006408930.1:238723-242820 GCF_000296735.1 Chrysochloris asiatica | reverse complement strand
ATTACTAACAAGCATAACTGAGTAATCAGATGAGGGACAGTTTGCTATGTCTGCTAGGTGTCTATAGTTTGGTCCTCAGAGGCTATGGTTTGGACGGTCTGCAAGGCTTGGGCCCCCCGGGCCTCGAACTCCTGACCAGGTCTGCATGGTCTGCAACAGATTCCCCCTTGTTTATTATTTGTTTAAGGGACGCTGCCTGTCTTAGCAGTCAGTGCAAATTCCTCCGTCTTACCTGTCATTGAGATTCATTGCAACATGGCAATGGCTCTGTCTTAGGTTGCCGAGGTTCCACGTGATCCTTACCTGTCTCTGGCCACACGTCCAGCATAAACAGCCACCATCCAAAGAAGGCAGGGAGGGAGGAGACCGGCTGGGGACCCCACATGCAAGATGTTGCCAGACCACCACCTGCTCTAAGGTGACCAAGCAGGATTGCTATGCTGAGGTTCAATCGAGTTCACAGGGGAACTTAATCTCTAGCAGAGGTAGCAAACTAGTAGCCACTCAGTGCTCAACTTGAGAATTACTTATATCAGAAATTTGAGCATGTAGCTGAAGAATATCCAAAGACAAGTGGATATTATTCCCCAACCTCCTAAAATGCTCTTGAATTAAGTTCCAATCAAGTTCTGGATTACTGAAAAAATAACACAGATCTACTTATACAGTGAATAACCTTAGCTGAGATTGTAAATTGGATATAATGAATCTTATTTCCCTTAAGCAATCTTCCTTTCTCTAAAGCATTTAGTCTGTTTTGTAAACCTTTATCTATTTACTCTCGGATCGTATGAGCGAGACTATTATCCCTGGACAATTGATATACATGGTGGGCAGGTGAAAAAAGGCAACAATTCCTATTAGTGCAGTGATTCTTGACCTGAGAGCAAAGACACGTGGCTCGTTTAAAGGCCAGGCACCACAATGATTTGCCTAGCTTCTGAAAATGTTAACAGGCAATAAAACCTACGATGGTTGATGAACGATTGCAAAATCTGTAACATCTGTTAACTCCCCATTCCCCACGCCCAACAAGCAAAGCAGCAGAAAGTCTCTGGAGTTTAACCAGTTTTCTAAGGGTTAAATAGTTCTTAAGGTTTTCTCTGCTGTGGAAACACCCGGCTGGCTCCTTGGTGCTCTTGCTGGCGGGGCCTCAATGGTGCTGTAGATGATGTCACTCTTTTTACAGGGACATTTTTTAATAAAAAAGTTAATCTCTGCTGAAACACTGCACAAAAATCTATAGTCATTTTGGTGTCACCCCTCGACAGTGTCACCTGGCATGGTCGACACCCTCTGTACACCTCCGCTGCCCCCCCAGTGCTGACACTGAAAAGAAACCCTAAAGGAATTTTTCTTAACAGTGTAGTGTGCAAGGTATTGTAATAATTTACAAATTTGATGACATAATAGTCTTTTTTAAAAGTCAGTGTGATAAAAAGCATACTATAATTAAAGTCAGTGGTTCCATTATAACCTGGGATCATGTAATGTGACACATTAAAAAGGATCCTGAATGCACATACACTTGAGTGGAACACACACAAATAGGCGCTTTCTATAAGCCAGAAATGTTTCATTTCAAAACCTGGTGTGAATATATCTGAAGCTATGTGGATACTTGTTGAGGTGGAGTAAAGTCAGAGTGATTCCAGGTATTGTACTTCTCTTGCCTTGAATCTTTGATTCTAAGACAATGGTCATGAGGTTAATTCAATACCAAAGTAACACATGATTCCTTAGAACTTTCAGTCAAAGTTGTGCATTCTTCAATCCATTCTCAGTGGCACTGCTTACTTCTTTTATATCTGATGGTGGGGAAACCTGAGCAAGATAAAGAGATCAATTGAGGCTAAGGTGCCAGAGGGAAGCTTTTGCCACCACTCCGAGCCTCACCTGGTTGAAGGATGTAGAGATCCTCTGAAAGGGAATAGAGGGTCTAGCCAGGTACTGCTTGAACAGGCTAAGGGTGCAGGGAGGACAGAAATGTTCTCCAATAAAGAAACCTGCCCTCAAGAGGTCCAAAAGTGAGACTAGAATAGCTTCTTATAGCTGGTTCCCATCAAATCGGCTTTGACTCGTGACAACCTCATTTACAACAGAATAGAACATTGCCCAGTCCTGTACCTTCTTTATAATCATTGTTATGCTTGAGCCTGTTGTTGCAGCCACTGTGTATTTCAGTGCCTTCTGACCTAGGGAGACCATCTTCAAGCACTATATCAGACAACATCCTATTGTGACCCATAAATCTTTCACTGGCAAATTTGTAGAAGCATAGTATCTTAAGGTGAGTTCTCTTGAGAAGTCAAACCAGTGAATCTCATATACATGTATACACAGAGAGTTTTACCTCAAAGAAATGTCTTACACTGTTGTAGAGGCTGGTAACTCCAAGTCGGTGGGTCAGATGCTAGACTGGAGGCTTCTCCTGACTCATGTAACTGTAGGGACTGATGAATCCAACCAAGATCAGCAGAGCAAATGGCAGGCTTCTGGCTGTAGAAGCGAATTAATCCAAGATGGGAAGGTAAGATGGAAGACTGTTGACAACTCCAGAGATCTGCAGATAATATGACAAGCTGCTGGAACAAATCCAAAGAACTGGAGGTCAGATGATGCGCCAGATGCAGGATCCACACCCAGAAAATAATGCAAAGTAAGCTTTTCCCACATATATTGGAAGCAGACCACAATCACAAGGAAACTTCCTTTCAACTGATTGCTCATAGCAAATCTCATCATGGAAGTGATTACAACATTATATTTGATCTCATTAAGGGTATAACTACATCTTAACTGCCAAACCATTGAGAATCATGGACTAACCATGTTGACATACAGCCTTACCTAACACAGAGATCACCAGGCCTTTCTTTCTAGTCTTAGTCTTCAAGCTTCACTAAGACCTGTCCATGATGGTTGACTCTGCTGGTATTTGAAATACTAGTGGCATAGCTTCCAGTATCCCAGCAAAATGCAATCCACCACAGTACTAAAAACTGGCAGACAGGGGAAGAGTCTTAGACCTCTGGAAAAAAGAGGGAAAGCTCAGAAATCTATTAATGTATGTAAAAGAACACTTTGATCACTGTATGGAAAATGGATTCTACCTCTTTTCCTAAACCACATTATTCATGTTTCTCCACAAATTTATTTGATCAGTGACTTTTCAGATTGAGTGCGACAGCCTCTCAAAGTTCCCTTCCTGGCCAAGGAGTAGATGGGTGTTATATGGTGGGGGCTTGAGCAGAACCCCAGACTTTTTATCTGTGATTTAGAGAAGCTCCACGTTCTCCTCTTTGGTATTTTTGAGCTATGCTAACTGTGGGCTCCATGGTTAAAAACAAGCAGACAAAATCACCTGTGTAGGGTAGTTCCATCTCTGCTCTCTTCTCCCAGTTACTTAAAATGTGGGACTACTGAGGGTTAAAAACACGTTTTGTGTTATAAACAAAGATTTCTGGCTCTTATCTGGAAACTATTTTACTTTAGATTGAGAAGAGGGTATAAATCTGGAGGCAGGGGGTGGACTGAATGATTCTTAGGGTCTTTTCCAACTGAGAAGATTAGAACTACTTAACTTTCAGTTAGCGGGAGAGTGCATAACAGTTGTGCCATCAGGACCCCTAACACAGACATGTTGCTGTTGTTAAGTGCTGTCAAGTCGGTTTTAACTTATAGCGACCCTGTATAGGGTTTTGGAGTAGCAGCTGGTGAGTTTTGATTTGCTGACCTTGTGGCCCAGGGCTTATCCTACAGTGCCACATCAGGACATAGGGCCTAACTATGCCATCTGCTTAAAGAAGAGATATATTAAGATCCAAAGACTCTGAAAAATATTGACACTGCTCTTATTTACTAATGTCTAGCAATGACTCTAACATGTTGAACTGACACTTGGACCAATGAATCAAAGCTAACTCTGAGGGGTCTTCCAAAAGTTCATGGACAAATTCCATTGTATCTTCACTCTATTTTTCCACTCAATTTTTGAATTCCCTCATACAGTACATTGTTATTAATTAAATTGCAGTCATACCTTGTTTTATTGTATTTCACTTTATTGCGCTTCACATATTTTTGCAATTGGAAGA
>NW_006408930.1:236834-238191 GCF_000296735.1 Chrysochloris asiatica | reverse complement strand
GTAATAACTTTTACCCAAAATCAATAGAAAACATTTGCTCAAGGAATTCTGTATTGCTTTGTAGAGAAACATTCCTCAATCTAAATTTTATGAATTGGACTTTCTGAAATAGGATTGCAATTAGGAATTTGCTACTGAGGACTATCCTAAGAGACGCCAATGATTCAGAGAGTATAAGATCAAAGTCCTTAAGGATTCTGGATAATTCGAGGACCACCTTAATTATTGCCCTCAACATATTTTACAATTTGAGGTGAGATCCTAGATCCTTAGCTCCTTAAATGTATCCCTGTTTAATTCTGTATCTCTGGGGCCTCAACCAGATTACAGGGTTTTTGAGCTCAAGAAGCATAGTGAGATGTCTTCTAAGCACATTAGTGCCTCCTATTCTGGGAAAATGTACTTGCGATGTGATGTGCTTATAACAGCTTTGTGCTCAGTGATGTCTGCACAAGTGAATAGAATCAAATTAAATAAATATAATCTGGATGGGTGAGCTTTAAATCAAGCTAGTTTGAATGAGTGTGTGATGCCTTTTTTCGTGCCCTCTTTTTTATTAGTTATAGTTACTATATCCTTACCTGACTACATCCACTTTAATGCTTAATAAATGCTTCTATTTGTGCTTATTTCAGAATTTTATGAGCATGGTATGAAAGAGGCCCACTATTAGGTAAAAGACATGCAATAAAAATGTTCTAACAGTATTTCAAGAACTGAAACCTGCTGTGTCTACTTTTTTGCATAAATTATGTATGGTACATTAAAAAAACTTCTACCACTCATATGTCAGTGTGTCATGCTGTTGTGGCTTGTATATTACAGTGATGCTGGAAGCTATGTGACTGTTATGTCCAGTCATAGTGGATGGGTTTCATTGGAGCTTCCAGACTAACACTGACTAGGAAGATGGACTTGGCAATCTACTCCAGAAAAGAAAAGAAGAAAAAAAAGCCAGTAATGGTATATCATAAGAGGCTGTGTTTAACATTTATAGAACGCTTTAACACCTCAATAAGAAGTTGACAAATAATTCAATTAAAAAATGGGTGGATGACATGAACAGGCACTTCACCAAAGAAGACATTCAGGAGGCCGACAAACATGAAGAAATGCTCAAGATTACTCGCCATTTGATTGTTTGATTAATGCTGTTGAATTGGTTCTGGCTCATAGTGACACTGTATAGGATTTCCAAGGAGTACCTGGTGGATTTGAACCACTGACCTTGCATTCAAACCTAACTTGCAGTCTAGTGCTTATTTTACAATGCCACACTAGGACTCTTTACTAGCCATTGTTGTTGTTGTTAAGTGCCAGTGAGTTGGTACTGACTCATAGAGACCCTGTATAGGGT
>NW_006408930.1:234795-235849 GCF_000296735.1 Chrysochloris asiatica | reverse complement strand
CTTGCCAACATTTGTGGTTTTCTGAATTTTGTTATTAGTGTGTAGGTAAGATAGTATCTTCTTGTTTTGATTTTCATATCTCAAGCAAAATAAGGAGACACTGATGATCTGCTCTATAAATCTTCATTTAATTCACAATAAAAAGTTTCTAAAATATGAAAAAAAAAAAATTGGCCAATGAAAACCAAATGAACAGCAGCAAAATATTTTCTGTTACACTACCAGAAGATAAACTCTTCAGATTGGAAGGCACTCAACATACAACTGGAAGAGCTACTCTCTCACAGTAGAGTCTACCTGAATGAAAAGAATACAGTAAAACTTTGGGGACCTTCATTTGCTGATGTGGCAAGACTGAAAATGAGAAGATACAGTTTCAAACATCCATTCATAACTGGAACAGGGACTGTACAAAGTATAAATCTAGGAAAATCAAAAGCTGTCAAAAATGAAATAGAACATATAAAGATCCTAGGCATTAATACGCTGAAATGGAATGATATTGGCCATCAATTCTTAGTCAAAAGAACATTTCAAGATATATCCTGAAATACAGTTCTGTCTGTAATTGGATAATATCTATACTCCTATAAGAAAGACCAGTTAATATGACTATTATTCCCACTTATGCATCAACCACTAATGCAAAGGTGAAGAAATTCAAGTTGTTTATGAATTTCTGAAGTCTGAAATTGATCAAATATGTAACTAAGATGCAATGATAGTTACTGGTGATTGGAATGCAAAAGTTGGAAACAAAGAATAATGATAAGCAGTTGAAAAATATGACTTTGGTGACAGAAATGACACTGTAGATTGCATGATAAAAATTTGTAAGACCAATGACTTATTCATTTCAGATACCTTTTTTCAGCAGCATAAATGGCAACTATACACATAGACCTCACCAGATATACAGGAATAAAATTGGCTAAATCTGTGGAAGCTCAATATTATCAGTAGGAACATGCCAGGAGTCGATTGTGGAACAGGCCATCATTGCTCATATGCAAGTTCAAGTTGAAGCTGAAGCTGAAGAAAATTAAAACAAGTC
>NW_006408930.1:231325-232180 GCF_000296735.1 Chrysochloris asiatica | reverse complement strand
ATTGCTTTCCTAATGTCCTTCTCAGTGCTGTCGTTTTGGTATAGAGGAATCCAATTGATTTTTGTATGTTGATCTTATATCTTGCCACTTTGCTGAAACTTCTAATGAGGTCTAGTAGCTTTTTGACTGAATCTTTGGAGCTTTCTATGTATAGGATCATATTGTCTGCAAATAGAGAGAGTTTTACTTCCTCTTTGCCAATCTGGATGCCTTTAATTTCCCTGTCTTGCTGTATAGCTATTGTTAAGTCTTGCAGTACAATATTGAATAGGAGTGGTGACAAATGGCATCCTTGTCTGGTTCCATAGGGTTTTCTTGACTGTACCCTGTATGGAATTAGATTGTCTGTGGTGCTGCTGCTGGGTGGGCTCAAAGTATCAACCTGTAAGTTAGTTGTTGTTGTTATGTGCCATTGAGTTGGTTCTCACTCATGGTGACCTTGCATATTGTTTCTGAAGAGCAGCTGGTGGGTTTGAGCTGCCAACCTTGTGGTTTGCAGCACAGTGCTTATCCTATAGTGCCACACCAGGAGTTAGTAAAGGTTTGAATTTCAATATCTGAAATTGCAAGTTCTTTTAAAGCTACTATAACCATAATCTCTTTTTCTCAGTGAATTCTGATGTCAGCTCTTCCTTCTCAGGCCCCAAAGCAGCCCCCTCCCTTCTCTGCAACACAGGAACTCTAAGGATTCTCTGACTTAAAAAATGAGCACCACAGGCATGAGAACAGGAGACTCAGAATCCAGCAAAGGGATCCAAGACATTACAACCTTCTGTTGGGAGTGAAGAGGAGGCAGGCAATAAACAAGGATAATGGAGTGTCTGGAATGGATAAGTGCTATGGAGAAAAATATAA
>NW_006408930.1:229939-231020 GCF_000296735.1 Chrysochloris asiatica | reverse complement strand
ATGAACAGACACTTCACCAAGGAAGAAATCTGGGTTGCCAACAAGCATATGAAGAAATGTTCATGATCACTAGCCATTAGAGAAATGCAAATCAAAACAATAATGGGATATCATCTCACACCAGCAACAACAGCAAAGATGAAAAAAGTAGAGGACAATAAATGCTGGCGAGGATGCAGAGAGCCTGGGACCCTCCTACATTGTTGGTGAGATTGCAAATTGGTCCAACCACTCTGGAAAGCAATATGGCGCTTCCTTTGAAGGTTGGAAATAGAAATACCTTATGATCTAGCAATTCCTCTACTTGGTATTTACCCACAAGAAATACAAGCCATAATACAAGTAGATATATGTACACCAATGTTCATAGCAGCACTATTTACAATAACAAAAAGATGGAGACAGCCAAAGTACCCATCAATTGAAGAATGGTAAACAAACTGTGGTACATACACACAATGGAATATTATGCTACCTTGAAGAACAACAAGGAAGCTGCAAGCCATCGCATAACATGGATGAACCTTGAGAACATTATGCTGAGTGAAATTAGTCAATCACAAAAGGAGAAATACTGCATAGGACCATTATTGTAAAAGATTAAGAAAAAGAATCCACTCTAAAAGGTGGTAAAATGATATATGTATTTGCTGATAACCAGGATGTATGGGAAGAGGGGAGGGAAGGGAAGGAGGGGAAGATAAAGCACAGGGTAAGGAATAGACACAGGATAGCTTGGGTGCTGGGGGAGCGATGGTGGGGGGGGCAATGCACAAGAAAGGGGAGGGGGATGGAAGAACAAGGTGGATGGGAGATCAGTTAGGCAGGTTTGCATGGGCTAAGTGGGTCAGAGGTAAACGATGATGTATGCATAACCTTGGAAAAACAGAACTCTGGGATACAGGGATGGAGGCATGGTTTGAATGGGTAAAAGAGGGGAATAATGTTAAAATTCTTGGCTGTCTTTTTAATCTTGGTTTCCCTTGCCTACCATTGTAAAATAGACACCTGAGGGGGAGAGAAAGGAATAGCCAGCAATATCACAATAGAAAGCTTGTAAGTCCGTCTTTGGCCTACAACT
>NW_006408930.1:227137-228775 GCF_000296735.1 Chrysochloris asiatica | reverse complement strand
AGACACCACCCAGAAAAGCAGTAACTTCAGAAATGGAAGCAGAGATGGTGACATGGAGAGATGGAGTGGCTGGGGACACTGGACTCAGGGAGGGAGAGGGGCTGTGTGCTGATGTCCAGGGGGCAGGCCGGGGGGCAACCCTTTGGTTGTTTGATGATGCATGGAGGTGGTTGTAATCATTGCAATGAAACGAAATATGATAGGATGAATGTTAAACTGATGTTTTCCCATGTAAACCCACATAATTCACAATAAAAACTTTAAAAAATGTTTATATAATACAGAGTGTCAGGAATGGATAAATGCTATGGAGAAAAATCAAGCAGGAGGAACAGAAAGTGATAGGGGAGCAGCTTGCTATTTCTTGTCAATAAAGTCTTCTCTGATAAAGTGATCTTTGAGTAGAAATCTGAGAGCACCAAAGGAGTCGGCCATTTCAGTATTTGCAGGAAGCATGTTCCAGACAGAGGAAAGAGCAGGAGCAAAGATTCAGAGGCAGGAACATGCCTATTATGTTGTGACTGAAATAGAGTGTGAGACAGAAGATGGTAGGAAGTTAGACCAGAGAGGGGTTAGATACTACAGTACTAAACAGCCATTGTAAATGACTTTGGCATTTACTCTGCATGAATTAGGACTCCATTGGAAAGTTTTGAGTAAAGTAACAATATTCTGATCACTCTGGCTACTGAGTTCCAAAGGGACAAAGTGGCAGCTGGGAGTTCAGTTAGGAGGCCATTAGAACCATCTAGGGGAGAGATGAAAATGTTAAGTGCCATTGAGTCAGTTCTGACCCATAGCATCCCTGTATAGGGTTTCCGAGGAACAGCTGGTGAGCTTGAACCACCAACCTTAGCAGTCTAGTGCATTAACCCACAGCGCCATACCAGGACTCCAGAGATGAAGATAGCACTACACTAAATGTTGATATGCTTAATCTTAGAACATTTGCTCAGTTCATGATTTTTAGTTCAGCCCAATTTTTCTGTGTTTGTTTCTCAAATTCTTAGTGAATCTATCTATCTGTTCATTAAGGGGATAAACTCGTGCAAATAATTAGCAAATAGAAAGTGAAAACTCATGAAAGCAATAAGAGTGCACAGAGAATGAAGGGTGGTCAGGAGAGGAAAGGACGGTAGCCATCTTCACAATAAGAATAAGATAGCTGCCCCTGTCACACAAGACACACTCTCCCTGGAGACTGTCATGAATAATTCCCCTGTCATTAACAACTTAATCAGTTTTTACCTCAACGAACTATGTAACTGCTATTGCATGTATGTAAAAATAGTCAAACTTCACATGTGAGCAAGTTTTTATATAACTATGTGTGCTGTTCTCCATGACCTCTTGCTTCTACCCTTGTTGTTGTTGTTGTTAGATGCTGTTAAGTTGGTTCTGACTCTTAGCAACCCTATCTATGTACAATAGAAACTTGGCCTGGTCCTGTGCCATCCTCACTGTCGTTCCTGTGTATGAATCCATTATTGAAGCTGCTGTGTTAATCCATCTCATTGAAGGACTTCCTCAATGCATTTAAATTATGATATTAGAGAAGAATATTAAAATTATCATGAACTGCCAGAAGAACAAACAAATCTGTGTTGGAAGAAGTACAGCCAGAATGTTCCTTAGAAG
>NW_006408930.1:224356-225207 GCF_000296735.1 Chrysochloris asiatica | reverse complement strand
GAAGGTACCTAACAAACTTCCATGGGCACTAATTAAGGATCCAAGCAAGTTGGAATCCTTGACAACATCAATATTTTCTCCATTTATCATGATGTAGCTTACTGGTCCAATTTGAAGATTTTTGTTTTCTTTGTTGTGATGTAATCTATATTAAAGGCTGCAGTATCTTATCCTCATCTGTAAGTGCTTTCAGTCCTCTTTGCTTCAGTAACTCTGAAAAGTTGGACTTTATGAGGGGGCTTCAAATTTTTATGGATATAATTTGTTGGGGACCGCAATCACTGAGATGTTGAGGCCCTGTGTCATGGACGAAAATCCAACACGGTGGCTCCACTCAGAATTGCTAGCCAGGGACCCTGAGGGCCAAGGAAGTGACCTCCTGACATCCCGGGTTCATTGGCTTTTATGAACTCACTGGTGGGCTAGCTCTGTATAATTTTCTTTGGTCTTATTATTCATTCTATGTTTCTAACTCCAGTAATTGTAGCTTCTGAGAAAATGGTTTCTTATGTGCCTCTCTTAATGTCTCCACTGTGTTGGCAGTGCGTAAGGTTCTGGGAACAAATCTCTCTGAGGAACAAACTCTGGCCACCTGGCAAGCATGTCCAAACTGTTCTTTATCAAATTATTCAGTTATGTTTGATATTAACTTAATACACAAGCTCTTAGTATCCATGTACAATATTAAGATAAAAACTCCTCCTAACGCCGAGGCTGTAAAAGTTCCAAAGGCAAGTTTGCTGGGAGGCTCTGGAGACAATCTCCCCAAGGAATTCACTCAAAGTGGATTGGCAAATTCCGGAGTATTGTTCAAGGAATAATAGTGTCAGCCCTTCTAATCGTCCCCAGGT
>NW_006408930.1:221700-223031 GCF_000296735.1 Chrysochloris asiatica | reverse complement strand
AAGGGAACAGAAAGCCTCATCTTTCTCCCATGGAACAGCTGATAGTTTCAAACTGCTGACCTTGAGGTTAACAGTCTGACTTGTAACCACTGCACTACCAGAGCTCCTTTAAGGCCACTAGTGTTGTTTTTTAGGTAATAGTCAGTAGTGGTTTGGGAAATAAATGGTGACGTGCTATAACTCTGTTTGAAGAACCCCAGATCTACCAGCAATGTGTAACAGTAACTGATGCCCTGAGATCAGAAAGGAAGGCATTTCTTTTTTTGTAGTATTCTAGGAGAGAGGTACTTCAGTGTTAAAGTTAGGGGGTTAACAATGGAATCCATTGAATATGAATGTAAGAGACAGAAGACAAGATCAACAGAAAAGAGAGGACAAGGTCAAAGGAACCTGGGAGGAAGGGCCAGCAGTCTCAGCCAGGTATAAAAGGGAAAAAAGAGATGTGGGAGAAATTTAACTTGGGGTGCCTATTATTGCCGATGTCACACCCAGGGAAGATAATATGAAATATTCCAAAGTTTCTTAAGGCCAAATGTCCAGTTTAGATGGGAAATAGTCTTTTAATTTTTAAATTAAAATTCCATTCTTAAGATTTATTCATTTAATGCAGAATACCCTATGGATATATGGTGAATAAGTGTGCTAATGTTTCCAATTTCTATTTAATTTGCAGGATCTCATTTTGTCATAACTTTCTGAAGAGTTTTCATTCAGTCTTTTATTAAATAACGTCAGAATAAATGAGTTAGGAACTTAGATTTACTTTCTAGTTCAAGGTCCTATCTGCAATTACACTCTGTTGTCTTACACTATTGCTTCTCTACCCATGTTAGTTTTAACTTTAACATTTTATTTCTCATTACTCTGTACCCACATCTGACTCAAGAAGGTCTAATGAGGACTAAAATCTGGGACAGGTTGTGATATTTTGAGGACTTGAAGAACAGTTTAAATTGTAGCACTTGCCAAGTTTCTCCACAAAGAAGAAATAAAGCCAAGGATAACCAAGATATTTCTTCAGTCCAGCTTAGTTAGTCATTATAAGTCTTAATACTCTCTGGGACTCTATCTGCTTGGCACTTCCTGAAGAAGACTTCAACCATCACACTTTGTCATGACTTTCAATAAATGAACAGTTAGTGATCTGGATAATACCCTCCTCATTTTTCTATCAGACTTTCAAGGATGTCTTGCTCTTTCTATTAGGTACTTGGCTGAAAACCAAAAGCCAGTGGTTCAAACCCACCAGTGGTTCCATAGAGATAAAGACCTGGTGATCTGATCCAATAAAGGATAACCTTGGAAACCCTATGAGGTATTTTACTCTGTCC
>NW_006408930.1:214435-218304 GCF_000296735.1 Chrysochloris asiatica | reverse complement strand
AGCAAACTATTATTTCATAAAGTAACATGAATCTGAAATGCATTTTGGTGATGGTGGTTGTATACTGTTGAGTTGTTTCCAACACATAGTGACCTTGTATAGGGTTTCCGAGGCTGTAAGTCTTTACAGGAGCAGAAAGCCTCATCATTCTCCCATGGAGTGACTGGTAGATTCAAACTGCTGACCTGTGGTTAGCAGCCCAATGTGTAACCCACTACACTACCAGGTTAAATGTATTTTGCTATGGGACAAAATACAAACACCAAAGGCTATGTATTCTATGATTCCATTTGTATTCATTCTGAAAGTAGGGAATTATAGGGATGGAAAACAGCCATCAGAAGTTGGGAACTTGGTGATAAAAGGGAAGCATGATTCTTGTGATAGCGGAACTGCTCTGTGCCATGACTTTGGTAGTTGATACATGACTCTACCGCTTTGTCAAAATCCACAGAACTGTGTGCACAAAGAGCACAGTTATTAATGTTAACTGCTAACTGATGTCTGAAATGAAATAAAAACCTAACTATTGTAATTGAGTGGAGTCCTGGTGTGGTGCTGTGAGCTAATGTGTCAGACTGCAAAGTCATTTGAACTGCAAGATCGGTGGTTCAAGCTCAACAGCTGCTCCTTGGAAACCCTATACTGGGTCGCTATGGTTTGGATTTGACGTGACAGCACTTAACAACAACAACAACAGTGCATATGAATGTTATAATCACCCTAACAGGGTTGCTTTTGTTGTTAAATGCTGTTGAGTTGGTTCCAATTCATAGTGACACTGTATATGGTTTCTGAGGCTTTAAATCTTCACAAGAGCAGAGTGGCAGGTGGGTTCAAACCATGAGCCTTGTGTTTCACATTCCAGTGCTTATCATATGGAGCCACTGAACTCCCAGCTATTAGGGTTAGAAAGGGAAAAAATTAATCTATAAATCTGAGAGAAAACAAACAAAAATTTGACTGGATACCATAAAGCTAAAAGCAAAAAGAGGTCCTAGTGTGGCATTGTAGGATAAGTACTGGACTGCTAGCTGAAAGGTCAGTGGTTCAAGCACAGCAGCTACTCCTTAGAAACCCCATATAAGCTTGCTATGAATTAGGATGACTCAATAGCACTTAACAACATCAAAGGCAAAAAGAATTATATACAAATAATGCATTCTATTTAGTAAATTGGTCTGATGGAGTTAAGTGCTAGTAACTCTGAAACTATTTGGGCACTGGGTGTTAGTGGTTGTCCAGTTGGCTCCAACTTGTGGCAGTCCCATGTGTAGCATAATAAACCATTGCCTAGTTCTGTGACATCTTCATGATTGTTGGTACCTTGAGTCCACTGTTTTGACCATTGTTGTTGTTATGTGCCGTGGAGTCGGTTCCGACTCATAGCGACCCTGAACAGGGTTTCTGAGGCTATAAATCTTTACGGGAGTAGAAAGCCTCATCTTTTCCCCACGGAACAGCTGGTAGTTTCGAACTGCTGACCTTGCGGTTAGCAGTCTGATTTGTAACCGCTACACTACTAGAGCTCCTTGTTTTGACCACTATATCCATCTTATTGAGGATTTCCCTTGCTTTTGCTGGCCTTCTACTTTGCCAAACATGATGTCCTTCTCCAGCAATTGGACCATTATACTAGGGAAAAAATGAGTCAAAGTCTCAGACAATATTCTGTGATCCATAAGGTTTTCACTGGATAATTTTCTGAATTATAACACCAGGCCTTTCTTCCTAGTCTATTTTAGTCTGGAAGCACCACTAAAATCTGTCCACCATGGGTAACTGCTGGTATTTGAAATATCGGTGCATAGCTGCCCGCATCACAGCAACATGCATGCTGAAAAACAAGCACACAAAAAGGATGTTTCACTTCTAGATATCAGTTTTCTAGAGGGAATACATATTGAGGGATAGCTGTGACTTTTCACTTCATCTGGAACTTCTGAAAAAATGTTTCAAATCCATTTTAAGAGACTGTTAAGTGCCAACAAGTCAGTTCAGACTCCTAGTGACTTTCTATAGCAGGGGTGGAGAACATCTAGTCCACAGGCCATTTAAGGTCCACAAAATCATTTGGCTTGGTCCTGCCAAGGCAACTGCAATTCCAACCATCACATTGTTATTGTTGTTAAGTGCTGTTGAGTCGGTTCCGATGCATAGCAACCCTGTATAGGGTTTTCAACGAGCAGCTGGTGAGCTTGAATCACCGACCTTGCAGTTCAAATGGCTTTGCAGTCTGGCACATTAAACTACAGCGCCACATCAGGACTCCTAAAAGCCATCACATTAGGCGTGACTTAATTTGACCAAATATAGTAGGCTAAGTTCTAACTTGATACTTTTGTATAGCCCACAAATTATGTTAAAATTTTTGACAGAAAAGAGGTTCCCTGCCGCTGCTGTATAGGGTTTCCGAGGAGCAGTTGGCCGGTTTGAACTGCCAATCTTGTGATTTGCAGTCCAATGCTAATCCTACATCACCATATCAGGAGGTAAGGGTAAAAATAATGTGGATGTTTTCAAAGTAATTTCCCACCTTGACAATCTCTTATTAGCATTTAACTGAATGCTCTTCCTGGCTGTGGAGCCATTAAATCAGTTCCATTAGAGAGTAGAACTGTTCCATGGGTTTTCTTGGTTTTAATTGGTACAGAAGGAGCCCTAATGGTACAACTATTAAATACTTCACTACTAACTAACGCTTGACAGTTCAAACCCTTCAGGCAGCTCTACGGGAAAAAGATTTGACAATCTTAAATCTTTAGGGAAGCAGACTGTTTCATTTTCTCCCATGGAGTGGCTGAAAGCTTTGGTTAGCAGTTGGATGCTTAATTCATGATGCTACTAAGGCTCCTTCCATGAAGACTGTTGTTATTAAGTGCTATTGAGTCAATTCTGACTCATAGCGACCCTGTATAGGGTTTCTAAGGAGTGGCTGGTGGGGAGTATTCTACTCTGTCATGTTCTACTGTCTATGAATCAAAATCAAACCTAACAACAGCACCAACAGAAGCACATCACCAGATCTTTCTTTTGTGACACTGCTGGATGAGTTCAAACTGCCAATCTTTAGGTTACTGTTCAAGTGCAAACTATTTGCACCACTCTGTACTGAAATCCTTATTCCTTGCAAATTGTTGGGTGGGAGTGAAAACAAGATAATGCCTCTATTGAAAATTTTGTTTCAAATTTCATTTAGTAACCCCTAGATCATCTGGAATTTTCAGAGGCAAGAAAATAATCCATTTCCTGTGAAGAATGAGACAAAGTTCTGATGTCGTTGTTGTTAGGTGCTGTTGAGTCAGTTCTGATTCATAGCAATCCTGTATAGGGTTTCCTAGGAGTGGCTGGTGAATTTTAACCATTGACCATGAGGTTCAAACTGACCTTGTGGTCCAGTGCTTATCATACAGTGCCACATCAGGACTCAGGAAAGATGAGATGAAGATTGGAACCTAATATGTGCATGTCTGTTACCTGCTAACCCAGGTGCCATTCACAAGTCTAGAGCCAAACATCTCCTGGGGGATGAAAAGTTGGTGGCAGAATGCATGAGTATCAACTTTGATCATTACATATACTCACAACCTTATTTCAAGGCACCATGCCTTGGTTGATAGGATAATGAGATGTCCTCTACAAATTCTTCTGGACAGTGAGATGAACCTGGGTTTTTCTTGTGGACAAAGTCATTCCCTAGGGGAGGTTTGGAAGGTGACATTTTGCCTCATCCATCTGCAAACTGATCATTCATATGCTCCCACCTTCTTCCAACCATATGATAATACAGAGGATGCTATACTCTTCTTCTTCCTTAGGTTCCATTGAGTCAGATCTGCCATTCAATACTGAAAGCTTCAATTTTTTTT
>NW_006408930.1:205912-212520 GCF_000296735.1 Chrysochloris asiatica | reverse complement strand
CAAGCAAAATTAATTCTTTGACAACTTCAATCTTTTCTCCATGTATTGTGATTCTATTTATTGGTCCAGTGGTGAGCATTTTTGTTTTCTTTACATTGAGGCGCAATCCATACTGATGGCTGTAGTCTTCGAACTTCATCAGTATTTTAAGCCCTCTTCACATTCAGTAAGCAAGGTTATATCATCTGCATATCACAAGTGTCAATGAATCTTCCTCCAATCCTGATGCCAAGTTCTTCATTATATTATCCAACTTCTCAGATTTTTGCTTAGCATACAGACTGAATAAATATGATGAAAGGATACAACCCTGGCATACATTTTTCCTGATTTTAAACCATACAATGTCCCCTGGTTCTGTTTGAATGACTGCCTCATATTCTATGCATAGGTTCCTCATGAGCACCATTAAGTGTTCTGGAATATCCATTCTTTGCAGTGTTCTCCATAGCTTGTCATGATCCATACAGTCAAAAACTTTTACATAGGGCAGGGCCACACCTAAGGCCAATGGGTGGGTCTTCTTCCTCTCCCCCTATACTAAGAGGGATCACATAGGGGACCAATGCTGACTAAGCCTTAGAAGGCCACATGGTGAGGCCAATTAAGGCTTTGGAAGACAAAGGTTCACTGGAACATATTGAGCTGAAGAAGGAGTCCTGGTAGTGTAGTGGATTACAAGCTGGACCACTACCTCTAAGGGTCTCAATCTCTAACAGTGGAGAGGGATTTGGCACTTCAAGATCTGATGCCTTCTGGGATCCTGTCATAATAAAAATACAATCCTTCTTGATAGCCAAGTGGAGGCAGTGACCCAGGGATAGAAGTCGCAGAGCTGCGTGTCTGGAGGGAGAGGTGTGGCCAATGTTTCATCTTTCACTTTTCATTTTTCATGTATCTTTCCTTTTCACCCCACTAGTGCCCTCAACTGCCCAGCCCGGACACCTTCAGGTGGGTGGTAGCAAACCCCCAAAAGGGTCTAGCATTGCACCCACAGTTTTTCCATGGCACAGAGAGGAGTCCCGCAGGCTGCTTCTTATGATGTCTGAATCTGGGATCCAGCCCCAAAGTTGACCTGGGAGAGACCTTTTATTCCTGCTTGCACAGCAAAGACCACTGGACAGTTGACTACAATTTTATTTTTGTTTTTGTGTTCTGATTATTAATGGATGTTTGTGATTGTTTCACTCAATTCTGAGCTGTGACTCATCAGAAAAATTAAGGTCCTGATATCTTCACTCCATTTGAGTCATGATGGTCAATTCTGCTTTGAAGGGGCAGTTCTTCCCAGTTGTATTTTGAGTACCTTCCAAACTGAGGGGCTCATATTCAGGCACTATATCTAATAATGTTCCACTACTATTCATAAAAAGGAGTCCTGGTGTGGCGCTGTGGGTTAATGCGCTAGACTGCAAAGTCGGTTTGAACTGCAAGGTTGGTGGTTCAAGCTCACCAGTCGCTCTTTGGAAATCCTCTACAGGGTTGCTATGGGTCAGAACCGACTCGATGGCACTTAACAACAACAACAACAACTATTCATAAAAGGAGCTCTAGTAGCTAATCGGGCTGCTAATCTCATGGTCAGCAATTTTAAACTACCAGCTGTTCTGTGGGAGAAAGATGAGGCTTTCTGCTCCCATAAAGATTTACAGCCTTGGAAACCCTATGCAGGGTCGCTATGAGTCGGAACTGACTCCACGGCACATAACAACAACAAAAATATTCATAAGGTTTTCATTGTGGCTAAACCTTCAGAAATAGTCCACCTCCTCTTCTTTCTAATCTTATTCTGGAAGTTCAAATGAAACCTGTCTACCATGGGTGATCTTACTGGTAATTAAAATACTGGTGGCATAGCTCCCAGCATAATAATAACATGCAAATCACCATAGTACTTCAAACTAAGAGATGAGTGATGGAAAGATGGTGCAGAACCTGGCAATATTTTGTTCTGATACCGTTGCCAGAACTTGGTCCAGATGCTCAGGCAATGGAAGGCCTTCTTGAGCTTCTTTATTTCCTCCAATGAATGCAGGGGCCACCAGCATGAAATCAAGTCATTGAGCTTCACTTTCCAAATGCTGTCAAACTAGATTTTGGTTGTGTTGACTACAAATACACCAAATATAGAAGTGTAGTATTATAGGATAAGCATTGCACTCTGAACCACAAGTTCAGTGGTTTAAACCCATCAGCTGCTTTTCGGAAACCCTACAGGTTCTATGAGTTGGACCCAACTTGACAGCACTTAAGAATGCTAAAAATGGTAAATAAATGAACTTAAAACACTTTTAAAGTAAACATATCAAAATAATCTAGTGGTAAATTTTCAAAGGACTTTTATTTCCTTTTGAAAAACCTCAAAACCCAAACCACTGCCTTGGAGTTGATTTTGGCTCATAGCTACTCTATAGGGCAAAGTATAACTGCCCCATAGGGTTTCCAAGGCTGTAAATTTCCATGGAAGCAGACTGCCCCATCTTTCTCTCCCATGAAGCGGCTGGTGGATTTGAACTGTCAATGTTTTGGTTAGCAACCGAGTGCTTTTAACTAGGTTTCCTTATATCCTTTCACATATTTTATATTTTCCAAAATTTGCATATAAGTTACATTATTTATTACTTATTATGATTATTGATATACTTTAATTCATGTGGCACTTACTCGTACATAAATTAGAATATGTTATTTATCTAAATAAATAGATAAGTCCTAGATAATTTCAAATTTCTAGTGCGATAGCAAGTCTTTCATTTGAGTGTATAAATGTCATTTTCATGTGGGTGATGGCTATAAGGTCAAAGCAAAAATCAAAATGCCATTTGTGGGCGGCCAGGGGTCCTAGGAATTCTCCTCCCCTTTCAGACCCTCTGGTGTGTGAAACCATGGCATTGTCACCTTGATGACTAAGATTTGCGTTTGCAGTTTAGAAAGTGCTTTTCTGTGACTAATTTTCACCAGAACCAGCCTGGTCCTGCACTTGTTCTGTAAGGGGACTGTCAGGAGGACTAGCACATTCAGGATCTCACAATCAAGAATACAATTTCAGTTTGCTTTTCAGTTGGCTTGTTGCCCTTCATTTGGCTCCAACTTATTGCAACCTTGTAGTTGTTACTATTAAGTGCTGTTGAATTGGTTTCAACTCACAGCGACCCTGTGTAGGGCTTCCAAGGAGCGTTTGAACCACTGACCTTATGGTCAAACTGACCTTGCATCTAGCACATTATGCTGCAGCGCCAGGACTCCTTAGATATGAGCAGTAGAAGGAAACATTGTCCAGTCCTATGCCATGCTTATGGTTGCTGGCATGTTTATGTCTGTTGCTGTAGCTACACTGAAGGTTTCTCTCCTTTTTGTTGACTTTCTATCAAAGATGACATCCTTTTACAATAATCATTTTTTCTGATTATTTATCTGAAGTAAGCGAGCCCAGTCTTGCTATGCTTGCTTTTAAGGAAATAAAGTTAGAATTTGCCTGGCTATCAAGAATCATTCCCTTCTTTCTCTCCCTCAGCTTTCTCTGAGTCAATATCCCAGATTGGGAAAGTTCGCTAATCCCCTGACCTTCTAGCAAAAAGAAACTGCCACAAGAAACCCATGTGCCACAACTCTGATTTAGATGCATAAATATATACCAGGCTGAGTTAGATGCATGGCTCAGATTGTCATAGCATTTTACTTGTGTACATTGTCCGGAGTTCAGAGATGAGCACTGGATCTGGTACTGGAGCCCAGATCTCTGACTCTCAATATCATTTGATGGGCAGGGTTTTAATAGGCTTTCTGAGTAAATGTATCCTGACTCAGATATGCTTTATTCATCTGTAGGACTAGACTGAATAAAATTGCTTCTGGTGATGAGGTTTCATTATCACCTAGCAACAGGCAGGTACCTGTGACCAGAGTCATTATTAAGTGAGGAATAAGCAAAAGTCGGGTGATATTGGTATTATACAAAGAATATAAAGGTAGAAGAAATTACTCTGTCTTGATTGTACTTTGGTGAGATGCAGCTCGCCTCTCTTTCTCAAATCTTATTCATGTTTGCTGTTGCTGAAACAACAACTCCGCTTCATTAGTGCCCTACTGCTTGCTAGATTTGTTCTAACCAAGGAGCTATTCAAATCCTTCACAGGCAGAATCCCCACCTGCTGTAGTTCTAAATAATGAAGATGGCCTGTGGTTTTCTCTTTCTGTTGGCAAAAGATTTTATGGTATTTCTTAAAGTAAAAATAAATACTAGTAATTTTCTTACACCTCATAAGATAAAGTGTGTCACTATCAAGTAGACAGAAAGACATTGATCTCAATTTATATGATTTATGATGTATTCTTTAACTGAGCAATAGGTTTTTAATCAATGTGTATGTACATAAAGCAGATAAACTATTTTTGGCTCATATCATTTTCACTATAAGTAGTTGGACTTGTGAGTGTTTCATATTTTTCTGTTAATATCTTGCTTTTCTCCCACTTGGGTAATCTGATTTCTGATTCTTCAATTGCTTTAGAGAATTCCGGCCATCTTTCGAAGCCCTGTATGAATTACTCATTATCATCTTTCCTACCAATGAGGGTTCTGTGTTAAATTTGGGACTTTGGAACAGCCACCAGTCAGTAGTCATTGAGATTATTAATAAGGCACTTTATCAATATCTATTGTAATAATTATTAAATTAACAATCAGGCACTACTTCATCTTAAAGTGATGTCTGAATTACCAAAGATTCTTTTCGTTATACATCAACATTTATATTTCTTGCAATCTAGTCTTCATTTATGTCTATATACAAGACTATAACTTATTAACTAAATATTAAATTTTCCAGCTCTTTTAGATGCTACTCTAAACCTGCTTATACTATAGAACAAATATACAAATGTAACGACCAGGTAAATTAGAAAGATATTATTAAATTCTCCTACTTTACTAAGCAAATAAAAGCAATCCTGCTTTGTTCATACCTCATAAAAACATAATAATTCATTTATAACTAGTAATTAGTAATAAATACTAGTTATAAATAATTAGCTCCTGTCTAGTTCAAGATCTGACTATTGTAAGGGCAAATGTTGTTGCTATTGTTGTTAAATGCCATCGAATTAGTTCCAACTTACGGTAACCCTTATAGTGTTTCCAAGGAACAGCTGGTGGGTTTGAACCACTGACCTTTTGGTTAGCAGTCCTATAGCACCACATCAGGACTTAGAGGGAAAATACAAATCTACAAAATAAATAAAATTTAAAATGATCTTTGTTTTAAAAGGGAAAGAGAACTGTCCTTTCTTCCTTCTCTTTAGCATTTCCTTTAGAATTTGACACTGTCAAAGTGTTTCTCTGGCTCTTTGTTGTTGTTAAGTGTCATCGAGTCAGTTCTGACTTACAGCAACCTCTATAGGGTTTCTGAGGAGCAGCTGGTCAATTTTAACCACAGATATTACAGTTAAAATGGACCTTGCTGTTGTTGAAAGATTTCAATTTGTAGTCCATCAATTCCTGGAGTCTTGTTCTTTGCCAATGCCTTCATGCACCTAAGACTTCTTCCTTGAATGTTATTGGCTCTTGATCATATGTTACCTCTTCATGCTTTCTTCATCACTCAATATTATGTTAATAGAATCCTAGACATTAGTGAACTGAAATGGACTGGTATTGCCATTCTGAATTTGACAACCACATGGTTTACTATGCTTTTTAAAGAGGCATTGTAAAGGAATGTCATGCCATTTATCATCAAAAAGAACATTTCAGGATCTATCTTGAAATACAATGCTATCTGTGATAGGATAATATACATATGCCTACAAGGAAGACCAGTTAATACCACAATTATTCAAATTTATGCACCAACCACTAAAGCCAGTGATGATGAAATGGAAGAATTATATCAACTTGTCCAGTCTGAAACTGGTCAAACATGCAATCAAGATGTATTGATAATTACTGGTGATTGGAATGCAAAGGTTGGAAACAAAGAGAAAGGATCAGTCACTGGAAAATATGGTCTGCATGATAGAAACTATGCTGGATAGATAGAATTTTGCAAGACCAATGTCTTGTTCATTGCAAATACCTTTTTATCTTTAAATTTTATTAATTTTTTATTGTTGAGAATATGCACAGTAAAACACACACCAATTTAACAGTTTACACATGCAAATGTGTTGTTGTAGGAGCATTCATTACAGTCTTTGAATTATACATCCATTCTCACCCTCCTTTTCTGAGTTGGCTCTTCCTTTCCTTACATAAATCCACTGCCCTATAAGGTTCCTATTAATATTTTGAGTTGCTATTTACTATTTGATCCTATGTAGATAGTTTTCAAAAGATCATAATGCTCAAGAAAAATCTCTTTTGCCAGGTAAGTTAAATTGCTTGGTTTTAAGACTTCATGGAATATTTTTGATAACTATACACATGGACTTCAGCAGATAAAATACACAGAAATTAAATTGACTACATTTATGGAAAGAAACTTTGGAAAAGCTCAATATCATCAGCCAAAACAAGGCCAGGGGTAGGCTGTGGAACAGACCATCAATTGCTCATTTGCACGTTCAGGCTGAAGCTGAAGAAAATTGAAACAAGTCCATGAGAGCCAAAA
>NW_006408930.1:203399-205812 GCF_000296735.1 Chrysochloris asiatica | reverse complement strand
AAATATGACCTTGACCACATCCCACCTGAATTTAGAGATCATCTCAAGAACAGATTTGATGAATTAGACACTAATAACTGAAGACCAGAAGAGTTGTGGAATGACATAAAAAAAAAAAAAAATCAGAAAGGAAGAAAGCAAAAGGTTATTAAGAAGACAAGAAAGAAGGAAAAATTCAAAATGGATGTCAGAAGAGATTCTGAAACTTGCTTTCCAGTGTAAGATGCTAAAGTAAATGGAAGAAATGTGGAAATAAAAGAGCTGAATAGATATTTTCAAAGAAAATCTTGAGAAGACAAAGTCAAATAAGCAAATATGAAATATGCAAATATGAAATGTGCAAAGAGTTGAAGTTAGAAAACCAAAAGTGAAGAACATGTTCAGCATTTCTCAAGCTGAGGGAACTGAAGAAGAAATTCAAGCTTCTACTTGCAATACTGAAGGATTCTTTGGACATAGTATTGATTGAGTGATGCAGAAAGCATCAAAAGTAGATGGAAGGAATACACAGAGCCACTCTACCAAAAAAGAATGGTCAGTGTTTCATAATTTCAAAAGGTAGCATATAATCAAAAGCCAATGATACTGGAGGAAGAAGTCTCAAATACACTGACAGCACTGGCTAAGCAAAAGGATCTGGGTATTAATGGAATACAAATGGAAATATTTCAACAAACTGATAAGGTATTGTAGGCACTCAGTTATCTATGCCAAGAAATTTGGAAGACAACTTCCTTGTCAACTGATTGTAAGAAATCCATATTTGTGCCCATTCCACAGAGAGGTGACCCAATGGAACATGGAAATCATCAGACAATATAATTAGTTGGAAGCTCAGCTGAAACCTGTGCACCATGATTGACCTTGCTGGTATTTAAAATACTGGTGGCATCATTTCCATAATCACAGCAACATGCAAACTACCACAATATGACAAACTGACAGACAAGTGTAATAAATTAGTTAAAATTGATGAAATAAAATCAGGTAGCATATGAGCCAATGATCATTACAATTAGGATGGTCAATCAAAGGAAAACCTAAACAGCACAATATGTCTAAGATTCTCAATAAAAAGAAAAACAAAGGTTCAGAGAGGTTCTAGTGCAGATTGTCAATAACAGAGGTAGAATTAGATTCTGGTCTGTAAATTGTACATCTCAGTTTCTTCACTTTATGCATGCCTCAGATGCCATGTGAGGCCTGCCCTGTTCTCATCGTCAAAGTCCTTTGAATATTTTGTCTTTTTAATATTTGTATTTGTTTTTAAGGATAATATGGCACAGCTTAAAACCTTCCAGTTAAATTCCTTTTACTGGTTGTTAACTTGGCGCTATATAAACAGGTGTGAGATAAATTTTCCTGGGTTCAGTGTGCATCTCCCAGTGCCTTATAGCAAAACAAATCAGTATCTCTCAAACCACACCAGGAAAACCAACAATAACAAAAACAAACAAAACAATCCAGCTATTGATGAGTCAGTTTTGACTTAGACCTCCAGACCTGCTTCCTGAATTGCCTTTAAGTTAGCACTCAAGAACTTACCCATTTGTGCCAATTCCTGTGAAGCCAATTCTGACTCATGCTGCCCTGAGATGTCAGAGCAGAAGGGCTCCACAGGGTTTTCTTGGCTGTAATCTTTATGTAAGCAGACTGCCAGGCCTTTCTTCTTAGAGTCACTGAGTGGATTTGAACCATCAACCTTTAGGTTACTAGTTGAATGAAAACCCTTTGCAGCACCCTGGGAACTTCCAAGCTGATACCAATTCCTGAGTCTAGGCACCCATTCAGTTTCCACCATCAGAGGAAAAACTTTACAGAGGTGCAATACTGACAGCATGATTTAACTTATATTATTAAAGTTGAAATCTTCCTAAAGGCAAGTATGAATGATTTAACCCCACATATCTACCAAGAGGGAGGAAAGGGCTAGATACCACCTGGTAATGGGGTTTTCTTTTCATTTCTAGCTTTCAGGGTTCTTATTAGGCTTATTAAAAATAGCTTTTGTCTTTGTAATTATAATTGTGCTATACCTCTCTTTGTGGAGTGCTTTCCTTTGATTGAGTGGATGTGTTGTAATTACTTCTCCAAATTCTGAAATGACACACAAGATTAAAGTAAATAACATTTGCTCATTGTTTTTTTCCGTTGTTTTGTCAGTAGGAAAGCAAGTTCCTTTCTATGACTTTGGGACTCAAAATAATGTATAAGTAAATAAATCATGATATTTAGCTATGTAGCAATTGAATGCCTATGTTATTTCAACAGGCACCTGAAAAGCCATAACGAGGCTCATAACAGTTTTCTATGTAAGAAAAATATATTCAGCATACATCAATTTACATTTTGGAGTATACTTACTCTATGTTGTTGTTGTTGTTGTTGTTAAATGCCGTCGAGTCAGTTCCGA
>NW_006408930.1:198099-203222 GCF_000296735.1 Chrysochloris asiatica | reverse complement strand
TAATTGCAAATATCAAAATTACATTCAACATGTCAAGATAATTTATGTAAACATTAAGTTTTGTTTCTTCTTCCTGCATTGTCCCCTTTGCTCCCATTCTATTCTGGTAACAAGCTTAGTAATTCTCTGCCTAGGGTTTACCACTGAATTTAACTCAAGAGAAACTTGAAGCCTTCATTTGGAGCGATTGGAGGTGTCCCAGATGATAAGTTGTTATTGCTATTAAATGCCAATAAGTCAGCCCTATGCAAAACAGACTGAAGCACTGCCAGGTCTTGCACCATTCTCTCAATTTTTGTTACACTTGGGCCCATTGCTGCTGTCACTGCGCCAATTCATCTCATTGGAGGTCTTTCTCTTTTTCACTGACCCTTCACTTTACCAAGCATAATGCCTTTCTCCAGGGACTGGTCCCTCCGGATATGTGTAAAGTATGAGAGACAAAGTCTAGCCATCCTAGCTTCTAAGAAGCATTGTGGCTGTACTTCTTCCAACACAGGTTTGTTAGTTCTTCTGTCATCTCAGTCCATGGCACTTTCAGTATTCTTCTCCAACACCATAACTCAAATATATCAATTATTCTACAGTCTTCCTTATTCATTGTCCAACTTTCACATGCATATGAAGCTATTGAAACTACCATGGTTTAGGTAGGATGCATCTTAATCCTCAAACATATCCTTATTCTTGAACACTTTAAAGTCTTGTGCAATTGCCCAATGCAATATGTTGTTTGAAATTTTTGACTGGTGTTTCCATGAGTGTTGATGATGGATCCAAGAAGAATGAAGTCTTTGACAACTTCAATCTTTTCTCTATTTATTATGATGTTATTTATTGGTCCAGTTGTGAGGATTTTTGTTTTCTTTACAATGAGGTGCAATCCATACTGAAGGCTGTAGTCTTTGATCTTCATCAGTAATGATTTTAAGTCATCTTCACTTTCAGCAAGTAATGTTGTGTCATCTGCATATCCTAGGTTGTTAATGAGTCTTCCTCCAATCCTGATGCCACCTTCTTCTTCATATAATCCAGCTTCTTGGATTATTTGCTCAGTGTAAAGGTTGAATAAGTATTGTGAAAGGATGCAACCCTGCTGCACACCTTTCCCGATTTTAAACCATTCAGTGTCCCTTTGCTCTGTTCGAACAACTGTCTCTTCGTCTATATATAGATTCCTCATGAGCACAATCAAGTGTTCTGGAATATCCATTGTTCTTAATGTTATCCATAGTTTGTCATGATCCACACAATTGAGAACCTTTGTGTAGTCAATAAAGCACAAGTAAATATCTTTCTGGTACTGTCTGTTTTCAATAAAGCACAAGTAAACATCTTTCTGGCATTGTCTGCTTTCAGCCAAGATCTATATCTAGTTGGATATGATATCTCTAGCAATGATAACTCTAGTTTCACATTCTCTTCTGAATCAAACTTGAGTTTCTGATAGTTCCTTGTCAACGTGCTGTTGCAATCATTTTTAAATTACCTTCAGCAAAAGTTTACTTGCATGCAGAGGATAAGAGAGACCCAGAAAAAGGAGAGAAATGGGCAGGAAGACTAGTCCAGTAGCCTTTGCTATGCAAGTCAGTGTGAGTGCATAGTAGAAACCTCCAGTGGTGGGTGTGGGTATCCACTCACTCAGGCCTCCACTTTAGTCACCTCTATGGAAGTGTGCAGACAGAAATTGAGAAAATAATGGAAGAAAGATTGCTCACACTTTTATCTCTGAAGATCAGTTAGGTATCTGCATATGCACAGTGTAATTCTCAAAACGACTGTGTCCTTGTATACAGTAGTTAGTGTTGGCTCTTACCTTTCATGTTGAGGTTTTACAGGGTGCAAATACAGCTTAGCTGTATGGCCAGACCTGCTGTCTCTTGTTATATAAGGAAGGAATAAAGTAGGAGAGTCAACTTTAGGGCTACATCCCAGAGTCAGACGTCATAAGCATCCAACAGCACATTAGCCTTTGGAGTCAATGGGGTTTTCAGCTACTTTTTTGCAACGTGGGAAATTTGTACCTTGTAGGCACAAAGCTGGACCCTTTGGGGGGTGCACTCCCACTTGTGTGAAGATGCCCGGGCTGAGCAGAGAGGGTGTGACAGGGGAGAGCAGAAGAAAGGAAGGAAAAAAAGTAAAAAAAAGTCACATCTCTTTTCCACATGTCACTGGGTGACTTTCACAATGTATTGGGCAGGCTGTGGCTCTGCCCTATGACCACTGCCAAGACTGTGGGCCACAGACAGTGTCCTGATTCATTCAGAAATCATGTTTCTTCTAGCACCACTCAGATTTCTCCACAGGTGCCTGAAACTATTTCCCGTTGGTGGTGGTGGTGGTTATGTGCCGTGGAGTCAGTTCCGACACATATCGACCCTGCACAGGGTTTCTGAGGCTGGAAATCTTACTTTATATTAAATCTGAAGCTCCGGGACTGTTCCGGCAAAGCGCCTTCTCTGACTTATGTGCATCAAAAGACTTCACCAAAAGAGTAAAAAGGGATCCCACAGAATGAGAAAAAATCTTTTGCAATGCCATATCAGACAAGGAACTAATTTCTAAAATCTAGAAGAAACTACAACACCTCTACAAGAAAAAGACAAATAACCCAATTAAAAAATGAGCACAAAATATGAACAACAGACACTTCACCAAGGACGACATTCGGACAGCCAACAAACATATGAAGAAATATTCATAATCATTAGCTATTGTTGTTGTAGTTGTTAAATGCTGTTGAGTCAATTCTGATCCATAGTAACCCTGTATAAGGTTTCCAAGGAGCAGCTGGTGAACTTGAACCACAGACCTTGCAGTTCAAATGACTCTGCAGTCTGATGCATTAGCCCACAGCGCCACACCAGGACTACGTTTAGAGAGATGCAAATCAAAACAATGAGATATCATCTCACATCAGCAATAACAGTGAAGTTAAAAAAAGTTGTTGCTGTTGTTAAGTGCTGTCGAGTCATTTGTGACCCATTGCAACCCTGTATGGGTTTCAGAGGAGCAGTTGGTGAGCTTGAACTACCAATCTTACAATTCAAACAGCTTTGCAGTCTGGTGCATTAACCCACAGTGCCACACCAGTAAAAAAAGCAGAGGACAATAAATCCTGGCTAGGATGTGAAGAGACTGGGACCCTTCTATATTGGTGGTAGGATTGCAAAATGGTCCAGCCACTCCTGAAAACAGTATGGCGCTTCCTCAGAAAGTTGGAAATAGGAATACCGTATGATACAGTAATTCCTCAATAAATACTTGGTATTTATGCACAAGAAATATGAGCCATAACATGAGTAGATATATGCACACCAATGTTCATAGCAGCACAATACACAATAGCAATAAGATGGAGACAGCCTAAGTGCCCATCAATGGAAGAATGGATAAACAAACTTTGGTACAGCCAACCAATGGAATATTATGCTACCTTGAAAAATAATAAAGAAACTGTAAGTCATCACATAATATGGATGAACCTTGCGGACATTATGCCGAGTGAAATTAGTCAATCACAAAAGGAGAAATACTGCATAAGACCATTATTGTAAAAGCTTAAGAAAAAAATACCTACACTAAAAGGAAAAAAAAGATCTTTGTTGGTTACGGGGGACGGATTATTCAGGAAAGGTAGAGCACAGGGTAGAGGATAGACACATCATAGTTTGAGTGTGGTGGGGGGCAATACAAAAGAAGGGGGAGGGGAATGGAAGAACACAGCAGATAGGAGAACCTTTAGGCAGGTTTGCATGGGATAAATAGGACAGAAGTAAATAGTGACGTATGCTCAACCTTGGAACAACAAGGCTCTGTGATACAGGGATTAAGGCATAGTCTGAATGGGTAAAATAGGGGAAATAATGTTAAGTTGCTTGACTATCTTATGAATCTTGGTTTCCCTTGCCTACTATTATAAAATAGACACTTGAGGGAGAGAGAAATCAATAGCCATAAACATGTTTATAGAAAGCTTGTAAGTCCGTCTTCAGCCTATAACTGATTGTTGTTGTTGTTAAGTGCCTTTGAGTCAGTTCTTACTCATAGCAACCCTGTATAGGGTTTCCAAGGAGTAGCTGGTGAGCTTGAACTGCCGACCTTGCAGTTCAAAGGGCTTTGCAGTCTGGTGCATTAACCCACAGCAATTGGAATACCTAAAATGGGGTTAGAACTTGCCCAATGAAAGATGCTTCCTGTGGAGTCTCTGCATTGCATAAGACCTTAGGTGGAATCCTGACCCCCCACCCAGAATCTTCTGAGGTGGGAAATTTCCACTTGAAAAGACAAGCACACTACCCTGGAGCAGCTAGAGGAACAGAAGATATTTCTTGAAAGAAAGCTCAGCAGGAAAATAAAAAACAAAATGGCAGTCTGATTGACTATCACAAGAACAAGCAAGTTGTCTGCAGGGAAGCCATCAGGCAAACAATAAAGTCCCTCAGGGCAAACCCCTTTCCAAGACTGAAACTCAAAGAGAATAGATGAGCAGGCATGTAATCATTCTGGCAATCACTTTGATCTAGTGATGAGGGAAAGTGGGGGAAAAGCAGCAATGAAGATGTGGGCTGAGTCCGACCACATTACATAGACTCCTGTCATCCTGGAGTATGGTGAGACCTGGGGACTCCTGAGCCAATGGACAAGGACATACCCACAGAGGGCTAGAGCAGAGAGTGAAGCATTTCCCATACTTGCAGATAGTACCCATTAGACCTAGCTTCAAGGGCTGGATGATCAGAACTTGGCTAGAGGAAAAAAGAAAAGAAGAAAAAAAAATTTTTTTAAATAAAGAAAACAAGTATAATTAGCTACAATTTGATGAACTTGACCTATATTTATGGATGTTGTTGTGTTATGTGCCATTGAGTCTGTACTGATCCATAATGACCCTGCATAGGGTTTCCAAGGAGCAGCTGGATGTAGTAGCTTAAAATACCAATCAAGAGGGAAGAAATCTTCACAGCAAAGATCATTCCCATCCCCTCTGTACACAGAGTTGATAGGGATGGGCAACTTAAACACTGGCTACCTAAAATGGGGTGGCAGTGGGTAAGGCTATAAAGGCACAAAGTGACTGGCTTATAAGTTTTCTTTTATTTATTTTTTTTAATGTTTTATTG
>NW_006408930.1:176985-194706 GCF_000296735.1 Chrysochloris asiatica | reverse complement strand
TCTGCAAATAGGGAGAGTTTTACTTCCTCTTTGCCAAGTTGGATGCCTTTAATTTCCCTGTCTTGCTGTATAGCTCTTGCT
The DNA here is from genome assembly GCF_000296735.1 of Chrysochloris asiatica. Taxonomy (NCBI): domain Eukaryota; kingdom Metazoa; phylum Chordata; class Mammalia; order Afrosoricida; family Chrysochloridae; genus Chrysochloris; species Chrysochloris asiatica. The sequence continues at coordinate 194,625 of NW_006408930.1, read as the reverse complement.
AAGACAATATTGAATAGGAATGGTGACAAAGGGCATCCTTGTCTGGTTCCTGTTCGCAGAGGGAAGGCTTTCAATTTCTCTCCATCGAGAGTAATGTAGGCTGTTGGTTTTGGCTTACAAGTTTTCAAGAAGGAGTTTAGTTTCAGAGGGTGTGAGGGAAGGTCCAATCTCCACTAAGTGGTTTTCAATCTATCTAGATGGGGGCTGGTGAAAGGAGATGGGAATAAGACTCTTGTGGCTCAATAGTGAGTAATTGTTATCATGACTGATTGAGATTGTTGCATCTGTAAAGGTAATAGTTTTGTAGCAAAAAGAGGGGAGTGGTTGATCTTACAGTCCAGTAACAGAGGACCCTGGGACCATTAAGGGACAAGAGCGGGAGTGGAGTTTGGGACGCAGCAGTGACACCAGAGATGGAGGCAGAGATGATGACGTGGAGAGATAGAGTGGCTGGGGACTCTAGACTTATGGAGGGTGAGAGTCTCTGTGCTGGTGACCGAGGAGCAGGCTTGCAGGGTATGCCCTTTGGATGTTTGAATGACTGCATATTCCTGAGTGTTTTGGTGTACATAAAAAAAAAACAAAAAACAAAAACAATAAACAACAACAACAAAAAAAAACCCTAGAGGGAATAGAAACAGATACTGTTGAATGATGATGCATGGAGGGGATTTTAATTATTGCAATGAAACAAAATATGACAGGATGAGTGTAAAGCTGATGTTATCCCAGGTAAACTATCACTCAATTTACAATAAAAACTTAAAAAAAACACAAAAAACTAGGAGGGCTTCTCAAGCACTGAAAATGTGAGGGCACACCTTAGGCTGAACTTCCAAAGGATTTTAATTTTCAAGCTCATCTACACTGAAACTCCAGCAATTTAAGTATTTCTACCAGACGTTTGAACTGCAAGGTTGGTGGTTCAAGCTCACCAGCTACTCCTCAGAAACCCTATACAGGGTGTGTATGGGTCGGAACCAGCTCGACGACACTTATAAACCGCAACCAGTTATTAGGAGTCCTGGTGTGGCACTGTGGGTAAATGCGACAGACCGCAAAGCCATGTGAACTACAAGGTCAGTAGCTCAAGCTCACCAGTCGCTCCTTGGAAACCTTATACAGGGTCACTGTGGAGTGGAACCGACTCAATGGCACTTAACAACAACAACGACACTAGTTATTAACTTCAGTAGCTTCTGCTTTTCATAAGTCAGCTTGTATTTGTTTGTTGTAGTGGTTACGAGTCAGGCTACTAACTTCAAGGTCAGTAGTTCAAAACTACCAGCAGTTCCACTGGAGAAAGATGAGGCTTTCTGCTCCCATAAAGATTTACAGTCTCAGAAACCCTATTCTGGGTCGCTATGAATTGGAACCGACTCCATGGCACACAAGCATTACCACCACCACCAGGTTTCAGGGTGGAAGTATATTCTGTGCCATCAATTATCTACAAAAAGTAACTGGGTTTCCATTTGTTCAGTTTGTATCCTTATATGGGCAGGATTGACAAAATGCAAGCTCTTTTTATGTTACACTGGTAACTAGAAATTTATGTTTAATAATTCTGTAGTGATCAAAAGCATACTTAGTATTAATTGAATCCCACTGAATTTATTGAGACCTGTTTTTTTGCCAGTATGACTTTTTATTTTAGATAAGGTTTTGAATGTAGAATTTACATATATAAAAAAAGTATTCAGTTCAAGTATGCACCACCAATGGAGATACAATACTTTCAACTTCCTCCAAGACACTATCCCTCTTGAATTCTCCACCTGTCCACCTGACCCCAGGCCCCACCAGAGCCTCATCTGTCACTATAGACTAGATGCATCCTTTCTATAGTTTCACATGATATGTACTAGTATAGTCTGTGCTCTTTCAAGGAGACATGATGGCATTTCATGTTGGGTTGCTGACAACAGGGTCAGCAGTTCGAATCCACCATCCACTCCACGGCAGAAAGATGAGGTTTGCTAATCCCATAAAGATTTACAGTCTAAGAAATGCAATACAGGATTAGAACTGACTCAATGGCACATGACTACCACCACCATTATGAGCCTCTTTGATTTCTATATTTTAAGATTTCTTTTCCATTGTTTGAATAAAACAATTATATGGACCTGTGCTTTCATTTCTGTAACTCATAGAAGGTGTATGCTTAACTTTTTTTTTTAAGGTTTTTATTGTGGAATGAGTGAAAGTTTACAGGGCAGATAAGATAATTGGTTTTGCATTCAACAAATCATACACCTTGTTTCATTACAATGATTATAATCCCATCCATGTACCATCAGATAACAATATTTCTCTTCACTTTAGCTCTTTTTTTTTTTAAAACTCAGACATATATTATAATTTACACCACCAAAGGGCACATTCTGAAAGTCTGCCTCCTGGCCACCATCTCTTAGTCCCTCTCTTCCCATGAATCTAGAGCCTTCAGCTGCTTCTTCTCTCCATGTCCCCATCTCTGCCTCCATCTCTGGTGTCACTGCTTCTCTGGATAAGGTCTCACATTCCGTTTGTGCTCTTCTTCCTTGATGGTCCCAGGGTCCTTTGTTTCTGGACTGTGAGATTAATGACTCCCCCATTTTTGCCACAAAACTTCTATCTTTATCATTGTGACAATCGCAATTAGTCATGGTAACAATTACTCACTACTGAATAAAAAGAATCTTATCCCCATCTCTTTTAACCAAACCATCTAGACAAGATGAAAACTTTTCAGTGGGGAATCTTTCTTTTGCCACACACTATTAAACTAAACTCCCCCTTGAAACTTTGTAAGCTAGTCACTTCGTGCCTTTATCATCCCCTCATTTTAGGTAGCCAATGTCTAAGATGCTCATCCCTATTTATCCTTTATACATAATACTTGATGTGAAGACTCTTTCCCTCTCTGTTGGAATTAGAATTACCACCTCCTTGAGCATAGGTCAAGTTCATCAAATTGTAACAAATTACCCTCATTTTCTTTATCAAAAATTGTTTTGTTATTTTTTAAAAATCTTCCTCTAGTCTAATTCTGATTATCAAGCCATCAAATGGGTACTATCTGCAAGTTTGGGTGTTCTTGTGTGACTCCTCTCACTTCATATCATCTGGATTCTTCACTCTCAGCTCTAGTCCTCTGTGGCTATGTTCTTGTCCATAGGCTCTGGTATCCCCAGGTCTCACCATACTTTGGACCACCCAGTCCTTTCTCTTTTCTTTCTCATCTCCAGGTCAATGGGAGTCTGTGTAACGTGGTTGAACTCAGCCCATTTCTTCATTGTTGCCTTTCCCCCTCTTCTACTCACCAGTAGACCAACATTGGCACCAGCAAGCTTATATGCTTACTCTTGTGTTCCCTTTGAGTTTCAGTCTTGGGGAGGTGCGACTTTTTTGTGGCCCAAAACATATATGATATATCTTGGTAAAAGCTTTATGTGTACTTGAATATGCATTCTGCTAACTGCAGTCAAGGTTGGTACTTCAAATCCAACATCTACTCCTTGGAAACCCTATGCAGGGTCACTGTGCGCTGGAACCGACTTGACAGCACTTAAAGTGGGTTTCTTGTAGAAAGTCTTGTTTTTCATCTGATCTGAAAATATCTGCTTCTAAATTGATGTGTTTGGACCATTTGCATTTCATGTAATTATTGCTATGGTTAGATGAAATTCTATCATTTTGCTATATATTTTCTGTTTGTCCCACATGGTTTTTGTGTTTGTTTACTCTTTCTATCTTCTTTAATATTAATTGCTAATTTTATGATTATCTCATTTACTGACTTACAAACTGTAACTGTTTAGAGTTATTTGTTTTTCACTTTAGTGGGTATATTTCTCTGGTAGCATAGTGGTTATGAGTTGGACTGCTAACCTTAAGGTCAGCAGTTCAAAACTACCAGCTGTTCTGCTGGAGAAAGATGAAGCTTTCTGCTTCAGTAAAGATTTACAGCCTCAGAAACTCTATACAGGGTTGCTATGAGTTGGAACTGACTGACTCCATGGCATATAACCAACTAACCAACCATCAAGTATTATTGTACTACACACATAGTATAACTGACAATTGTTGTTTCTGTTGATAAGTACCATCCGGTAGATTCTGCTTCATAGCAACCCTGTACAGGTTTTCCAAGGTTTTAAATCTTTGCAAGACCAGAAAGGCTCATCTTTCTCCCATGGAGTGACTGGTGGGCTCAAACCACCAACCTTGTATTTCGCAGTCCCGTGCTTGTCCTACAGTCATTGCACTCCCAGTAACTGACAATAGTACATGAGTATTTCTGTTTTCACTTCTCTTTATGCTACTGTTGTCATATGTTTTACTTTTACATATATTAAATAGCTCATGTTAGACTTTTATTATTATTGTTTAAATAAGTAGCTCTTTTTTACTTAGAGATTTGAGTAATTAGAAATCCATATACAAGAGTAAATAAAAATTATTGCTACTACAGTTTTGGTTCATAGATGCAAGGGTATATTTCTAACAAAGTTTATTTAAACATATCTGTGTGATCAGTGGATGGCTGCAGACAAGTTCTCTCAGTAATACACTTGTCTTAGTCTCAGAGTGTCTTTTAAAAAACATCCAATCTAAATAGTTCTAACTCACCAGCTGCTTCTCAGAAACCCTATACAGGATCGCTGAGTCAGAACTGACTCAACGGCACTTAACAACAACAACAATCTAAACAGTGGCTTGTAAGAGGATCTGCCAAGCTAGTGAATTCAAATCAGACAGGTCAGCTCAGAAGGTTATGATGACTATGCTTTGGGATTCCAAAGGGATGAGATGATCTTGACCAATTTTCTTGAAGGACACAGAATAATCATTGGGTTTTATTTGAAGTTTTAAGAAAATTGAAAACTGTACCAGTAAAGAAATAGTCAGGAAAGTTGAGTTGAGAAATTATTTTCTGTCACAACAATGAACCTGCTCATTCTTCAAGGCCTGTCCTATGAGAATTTCTTTGGAAAACTTTACCCCATCTACCCTATGACCCTGATCTTGCTCTTTTAGACTATTGTTTTGATACGGTATAAATTGAAGAGTGCAGAATTCAGGTGAGGGCTAGAAAGATGGAAACACCATCTTCAGTGTATAAACCTAAATGGAGGACAAGTTGAGTAGCTTCACATTTTTGTTTTACATTGCTCTACATTTGTTTGTATAGATCCAGATCTCTATCTTGTGTCGTTATCTTTCTATTTGAAAAACTTAACTTATCTTATACTACAGAGGTTACCATGATCACTTTCCCCCATACTTTATATGACTGAAATAATATTTATTTTCCATTAAATTTGAAATATAGCTTTACTGGGTATAAAATACTAGGTCGACAGATTTAAAATTTTTTCTTTAGTATTTTAGATGTTTCTCCTCTACTTTCTTTCTTGACTTGTTTATATTGAGAAATTTCCTGGCATTCTTATCTTTGTCCTCTGTACCTAATGTGCCTTTATGTTCTGACAGTTTAAAAAAAAATTTATTTTTATAACTTGTCTTAGGTAACTGCTCTGAATGGGATCACATTAGAAGATCCTAAAGAGTGGGAGAAAATGTAAAACAAAACTCAAAATCATAAAAACAAAACAAAACAAAAAAACCAGGCTTACTGGTTGGTATGTTGTTGTTGTTGTTATGTGCCATGGAGTCAGTTCTGACAATTGAGACTATGACCCCTGATTATCCTACAGACAAGCAATAAAAAAGTATCTAGTGGGAACAACAGCACTATCACGTGAAGTCTACACACCACAGAATGGTGTCTTCTTTTTCTAGTACTGCTAAAACAGAAATACCACAAAATGACCTTGTGGTCCAGAGCTTATCCTTTAGCACCACACCAGGACTCCAAGTGCATTAAAACTTCCTAGGAACTCTGGTAGCATAGTGGTTACAAGTCAGGCTGTTAACCTCAAGGCCAGCAGTTTGAAACTATCAGCTGTACCATGGGAGAAAGATGAGACTTTTTGCTCCTGTAAAGATTTACAGCCCAGAAACTCTATGCAGGGTTTCTATGAGTCAGCACATAACCACCACCCCTACTGTTATTATAGGGTTATTTATTTCTCTCTTCAATTTTCTTAGAGTTTGATTTATGTATTTTGAGGTTCTTTCGTTGGATGCATAGATATTTATTATGGTTATGGCCTCTTATTCAATTGATCCTTTAATTATTATATAATGTCCTTCTTTGTCTCCTATGCTGGTTTTGACTTAAATTCTCTTTTATCAAAAATTAACATAGCTTCTCCTGCTATCTTTTGACTGCTATTTGCTTGATATATTTTTTTCTATCCTTGTATTTTTAGTCTATTTTTGTCTTTCTGTGTAAGGATATCTCTTGTAGACAGCATATGAATGAGTCCCATTTTCTTATCCATTCTGCTACTCTCTGTCTCTTGACTGGTGCATTTAATTCATTTGCATGCAGTGTAATTATCAATAGGTCTAAATTCATTGCTGTCACTTTGTTGTGTTTTCTGGTACTGCTGGCTTCTTTGTTCCACATAATTGTCTGTGCTGAAGTAATTATGTTTGTGGGATTTCTTGTCATTTTTATTATTAGTGTTGCTTTCATATTTACTAAATGTTTATGATTTTCCTCTTTATTATCTTGAGGAGAAAGTTTATTAATGTTCTTTGATACTATTCTGTAATTTACAATTTCTTATCAAGTTTAAAACATTCTGCTCTACCTTGAAATCAACTTGATTTCTTCTCTACTTGGAAAATCTGTATCCATACTACTTCTTCTTTTTACTTAGTAATTGTCTTCATTACAAACTGATATCTCTGGTTCCTTATTTTCAATCTTGTCAGTTTGCTTTACTTTGGAGACTTCTATATCTGGGTTGACTTCTAGGCAGTGTTGTCAAACGTGTTATGTTGCTCCTGTTGTTGGTTCTCTGTTCAAAAAACTTCCTTTAATATTTTTTGTAAAGTTAGTCTGTTTTTTATAAATTCCTTCAATTTCTACTTAACTGAGCATGTCCTAATTTCACAGCTGTATTTGAGGGGCAATTTTGCTAGGTATATGATTCTTGGTTAGCAAATTTTTCTTTCAGTGTTTTATACAAGTCATCCCATTTCTTGCCTGCATGGTTTCTGTTGAGAAATCAAAAGTTGAGCCTTATTGATTCTCTTTGTTTGTCACTTTTCCTTTTCTCCAAACTGTTTACTTGTCTTTCGTTTGGGGACGTTTGATTATATTATGTCTTGGATATTTTCTTTGGGGAATCTATCTTGTTTGGGGTTCATTCAGCTTCTTGTATTGCTTATCTTCTCATCTTTCATGATATTGTGGTTGTTGTTAAGTGGTTCTGAGTTGGTTCTGACTCATCACAACCATATAGGTTTTTCCAAGGAGCAGCTTGTGGGTTTGAACTGCCAACATTGTGGTTTGCAGCCTGGTGCTGATCCTACAGCACCAGACCAGGAGTTCTAGGGAAGTTTTACTCCAACAACGCTTCAACAATTTTTTCTGTGCTTTTTCATTTGGTTTCTTACTGTTCTGGAATCACATATAAATTATTCTCATATAATTCTTAGACTTTGTCTTTTTTCTGATGGTTTATATAGCAGATTGTTGTTAAGCACTGTTCAGTCAGTTTCAACTCACAGCAATCCTGTATAGGGTTTCCAAGGAGATACTCGTGGGTTTGTACCACCGATCTTATAATTAGCAGCCCAGTACTTATCCTACAGCACCACACCAGGATTCCATCAGAAGGTTAGAATTCAGATATTTTTCTTCAAGCTCACTACTTTGGTCTTTCAATAATTCAGTTCTACTTAATTGCCCTTTTAATGTATTATCTGTTTCTGAAAATCTTAGTATTAATCTTCTGGATTTCTATTTTCTGTTTTTTGTATGACTTCTAATTTTTCATTTATTTTTCCATTTGGCTCTCATAGCATTTTTTTGTATGAGTTAGTGGGGAGAGGAATGAGTGAGGAGGTGAGATGGAGTTCCAGCCAGCCTAGGGATTATCTGGGGTCAGACCATTTAATACAGAAGTATTTCGTGCCAGCTCGGATGGTGGGTGAAATCAGGGTCCTTGTTCAGAAGGAACTATTTTGTACTTAAAAGGCACACAAGGGAAGGTTGGCTGGTTATAGGAGGTCCTACTCACCCAGGATGGCTGGAGATCTTGTACTGTTTTATCTGTTAGTCTGATTGATAAGGTGAAGTTCAAGAAGACTTTTTCTCACCTATGTAAGTGCTCCTTGGAGGCCAGGATGGCCAAACTTCATCTCTCATACTTCGGACATATTGTCAGCAGGGACAGATTGCTGGAGAAGGACATCATGTTTGGTAGGGTGGAGGGTCAGAGAAAAAGAGGAAGACCCCCAGTGAGATGGACTGGCAAAGTGGCAGCATCAATGGGATCAAGTGTGGCAACAATAGCGAGGTTGGCCCAGCATCGGGCAGTGTTTTGTTCTGCTATGCACAAGGTTGCTATGAGTTAGTTGGTACTGACTTGATGGTACCTAATAAAAACAACAATGCAGTTTTCAATTTTATTAAACTTCTTCATGGTAAGTCCCCATTATCTCCCTCTGCCCTTCAGGAAAATCTATCCAAATGACTCCTTCAGGACCCCCAAAATAGTTGCCATGACTCTGAGCTCACCTCTCTGTCTTGGTTGAATCTTGTTCATTAGAGTTTACTGGTAATCCAAGACTCATCCTTGGTTATAATTTGTTCTGTAAAATCACCTTCATTAGTTTTGATCTTGCTTAGAAGACTGATGGAAATATTAGTTATTTAACCTAGCTGATATTTGAGCAATGCTTTTGGCACTAATTGAGCAGAAAGCTTGCTGAGGCCAAGATGTTCCCTTAAAATTGAAAATGCCAATTTATATAAAATCCCAACTTGGATAGCACTTCCATTAACACTAATTCTATGGTCTTCTTGAACAAATTTCTTACTTCAACTGTAGTTTCCTAATTTGTTGAGGCTGATGGTCTTCCCTCTCTTGACTCATCTTTCAGGTCTTCCCATCCTTCCTTATAATATTTATTGCATCTAAAAATTGTTGTTTTATGTAAGGCAACACTCCCATAAATTTGTTGCAAAGCCTTAGTGATCTGGGAAGATGTCCACTTGAGTTTAGTTAAAATTTTGATATTAACCCTGACCTCAGAACCCCTTTTCCCATGGCACAAAATGTATGCTGTTTTTTTTTAAAGGTACGTTAATAAGACAAGTAGAGTACTAAGAAAGCTTGTTTGCAGCCATACATTGATGTCAGAGACATGTTTAAACAAATTTTGCTTGGAATAAACCCGGGTATGTATGAACTGAAACCCTGACAGCAATACTTTTTAAGTTAGTTTCACTAAGGTACCTTTAAAAAAAACCTCTGTTTATGCCATCATCTCTGCCACCATCTTTGCTGTCACTGCTTTTCTGGGTAGGATCTCATGTTCCATTCATGCTCTTCCTTCTTGATGGTCCCATGGTCCTGTGTTTCTGAAATGAAATATTAACTACTCCCCCCTTTCATTTACACATCTTCTACAGTTACACTTGTGGCAATCCTGATCAATCCTGATAACAATTACTGACAATTTAATCATAAAATCCTGTGACCATCATTCTACCTCCCCTTTCACTAGATTCATCTAGAAAAGAGGGATACTACTCATTGGGTATTCTACCTTACCCACCTCATTCTGAAACTAAACACACACATGAAAGCTTGTAAGCCAGTAATTTCATGCCTTTATAGCCCCCTATTTTTGATAGCATGAATTGGGCTGCGAACCTCAAGGTCAGCAGTTCGAAACTACCAGCTATTCCACGGGAGAAAGATGAGGCTTTCTGCTCCTGCAAAGATTTATAGATTCGTAAACCCTGTACAGGGTCACTATGAGTTAGCCTGACTCCACGGCACATAACCACCACCACCAGACAATGATAGCCATTGTCTAGATTGCCCATCCTTATCAATTTAGTACACTGAGGAAACAGGCTTGATTGATCCTTGACATAAAGAATCCTTCCATTTCAGTTGGAATTTTGAGCAACTGCATCCATAAGTAAAGGTCCAGTTCATCAAATTGTAGCAACTTACATTTGCTAACAGTATCAAATTTATCTTCATCTGGCCGAATTCTGGTCAATTAGCCATCCAAGCTAGGTCAAGTGAATCCTATATGCAAGTTTGGAAGTTCTTGCATGCCTCCCCACACTTCAGACCAGCTGGCCACTTCACTCTCAGCTCTAGTTCTCAGTGGCTAGGTCAGTGGCCAAGTACTCAGAAATGCACACAGCTTCCTAAACTTCAGACCAGTCAGCCCTTCCACATGGAAGTTTGTTTTGTTTTTCACTGCTTAAATTTTATGATTATGGGAAAGATACGATAGTATTAGCCTTTGGAAAGCACATTCACTGAAATTTGCACTTATAATGTTTTTATTTTTAAGTCTGAATTGTTTAGGACTTCCAGCACTATGCAGACACTCTGTAACAAAGATGTTGTTAAGTGCTGTCAAGTCAATTCTAGTCCACAGCAATCCTGTATAGGGTTTATGAGGAGTAGCCGGTGTGCTTGAAACACCAACTTTGCGGTTCAAACCAACTTTGCAGTACAGCACATTAGCCCACAGCACCACAGACACAGGTGAAAATTCTGTCACCCTGAATTTCAGAAGAAAGGTTAGTGAGGAATTTGGAGTGCTTGCTGGGAGGAGAGGCAGAGCAGGGACAGTGAGCGAGGGAGACGGACTGGTGACCAGCTAGCCAGATGAGGCTTGATCATCTGTGAACAGCTCTGGCAGTGAAGGGAAGCCTGGGAGAGCAGATCTGTGTGGGCAATGGAAAAGGCATTTCTTTTTCCCCATGCAACCCTAGTGACCAGAGGTGTGGCCACCTCCCACCCTCAGTACTGACCCTGCTCTCTGGGATCCCAGAGCCATGTGGTTGGGAGGCACACCAGTGTGAGTTGGGGACTTTCCATGTCGCTTTGGTGTGTTGCTTTGGTGCCTGGATTCAGGTGATCTTGGTTCAAGACCTATAAAACCTGCAGAGCCACCAGACCAGTATTTAAAAACACCCTGCTCCTAGTTTTCCTGTAGCCCTAACAGGCACTGAAACCAACTCCATCAAGGGTCCCTACCAACTACTTCTGGTTTGGGTACCCTGAAAATAGATAACACCAAGGCCATTAGGAATCCCATCTAGGGCCAGAACCTCTGTTGTCACATCCCTTCCACAATCACCTTGTGAGCTCCTTGAATTTCTGGTGCCCACCAGAGATTTATCACCTCTGGGTCCAACAACTGGTTTGTTTTTATAAATATAACAACCCCATAATGCCACAGAGACAACAGACAATTTTAGTTCACATGAAGAAACAAGAGAGACTGACTCAAACAAATGACCAAGATGCAGAAAACATTTCTGAGGAAAAAAAGGCAATGGAACTAACTGAAGAAGAAATACAAAGAATGATATTTTGGTACCTTCAATGGATTGATAGAAAGATCAAGGAAAGTAAGGCAAATACAAAAAAATTAAAAATAAAAAACTTTAGAAAAACTCAGGAACAAACTGCAAAAATAAATGAAAATTTTGAAACAATACAAAATCTGCAATTATAAATTCAAAGATTAATACTAAAGTTTCAGAAATGGATGATACATTAGTAGGGCAAAGGAGATGATTCAAAGCAATAGAAGCCTGAAGTAGTGAACTTGAAGATAATTCATAGAAAGCCTAAGAATTATGTGGGAAACTATGATGAGGAACAATTTACAGGTGACCGGAATTCCAGAGTAGGAAGAGACAATAAAAAGCACAGAAAAAATTGTTGAAAAGTTGTTGGAAGAAAACATCCATAATATCATGAAAGACAAGACGATAAGCATACCAGAAGCTAAACAAATCCCAAATATGATAGATGCCAAAAGAAAATTACCAAGACATATTATAATCAAACTTTCTGAAATCAAAGACAAGGAAAGAATTCTGAGGGCAACTCGGAAAAATGAAATTACCTACAAAGGAAAACCCAAAAGATTAAGCTCTGATTTCTCAGCAGAAACCATGCAGGCAAGAAGGCAATGGGATGACGTATTATGTAAAACTCTGAAAGAAAAAAAAAATTGCCAACCAAGAATTATTACCAACAAAGGTGTTCCTCAAACACGAGGATAAAATTAGGACATTTCCTGATTAGCATAAATTAAAGGAATTTGTATTGACCAGACCAACTTTACAAAAAATGTTAAAGGGTGTTTTTGGGCTGAGAACCAAAAATAGCAGACATCAACCTGAATTAACCATATATGACAATACCACTCAGAAATCAATCCAGATATAGGAATCTTTAAAGTAAAACAAACCTACAAGATTGAAAATAGGGAAGCAGAGATATTAATGAATAATGAAGTCAACTACAAAGCAAAAAGAAGAAATGGTTTAGATACAGAACTTCCAAATGGCAAGGAAGTCAAGTAGATTTCAAGATAAAACAGAGTGTTGTAAGCAGAGGAAAAAAACTAATAAATTATAGGGTAACCTCAAGAAAAAACAATACACCTGAACATAAAAATAAAATGAGGAAAATAAAAAAGATTTAGTAAACATTAACACAACAGATTTGAAAATGAAAAAGAAACCCACAAACACAATGAACTCAGCATAGAAAATTTTGTGAAACAAAGAATCCAGCAAACCACACACAAAAATACACACAGAGAAAAAGGACATCAATTAATTCATGTTGTTATTGTTAAGTACCATGGAGTTGCTTCCAACTCATAGTGACCTTGAACAGGGTTTCCGAGGCTGTAAATCTTTATGGGAGCAGAAAGCCTCATCTTTCTCCCATGGAATGACTGGTAGTTTTGAACTGCCAACCTTGAGGTTAGCATCCTGATTCGTAACCACTATGCTACCAGAGTTATACCTATTGATAATTACACTGAATGTAAATGGATTAAATGTATCAGTCAAGAGACATAGAGAGCAGAATAGCTGAGAAAACAGGATCCTTTAATATGCTGTCTGCAAGAGACATATCAGAAAAATGGTTAAACAAATTTTTGTACATACACACAATGGAACACTACAAAATGTTGAGGGATAGAGATGACTCTGTGAAACACCTCACAACATGGTTGAACCTGGAGGACATTATGCTAAGTGAAATTATTCAGCCACAAAAGGACAAGCATTGTATGAGACCAATGTTGTAAAAATAATTTAAAAAATAAATTCTTGATAAAAGAAACAATCTATGATGATCCCAGTGCAGGGAGGAGAGGGAAATTACTCACAGGTTAGAGTGAAGTCACATGTTAACATGGGTGACAAGTCAGGCAATATACAAGGGGAAGGTTAGCAGAGGAAAGATTGACGGTTACAGGAGACACAGGGAGGAATGCAGTAGCTAAAGTGTTGTTTTTGTTTAGTGTCATCAAGTCAGTTCCAACTCATAGTGACCCTGTATAGGGTTTCCAAGGAGTGGCTGGTGGATTTGAACCACCTAACTTGAACCTAACAAGTTCAAACTGACCTTGTGTTTTTCCTACAGCACCCCACCAGGACTCTAAAAATATGGAATGCTTCATGAATTTAACATAATAGCTAAGGTGAACAGAGGTAAAAATTGTTAACTGTTGGCACATGGAAAAGATCACAACCATGTAATGAAGCAAAGTATATAATTTGTTGAATACAAAACTGATGATCTGCTCTGTAAACCTTCACTCAATTCACAATAAAAAAGTTGAAAGAAATTGATTTATTTATGCTTTAATATTTGATAAGGGTTTCATAGAAATCCTCTCCACTTTTACTTAATGGTTTATTCATGCAAAAATTACCATGGAGAAACATTAGTCTATAATATTGCAACAGGAAACTACAGGAACTACAGAATTGAAAACACTAATATTTCATCCCAGCACTCCCTGGGAAGCATAATATAAATTTTAGAGATGGAGGTAGGGTAGATTCAATTTTTGCAGAAGTTGGTGGCCCAAAATGCACTTGATAACAAGTTTTTATTAGATTCATGTGTTTGCTAAATTAATTTAAAACTCATATGGTCAAATATATTGGGAATGACAAATTGAAGAGAACAGTTGTCAAATTCATTGTTAAAAATATTTCATGATCTATTCTGAAGTACAATGCTGTCAGTGATAAGATAATATCCACATTCCTACAAGGAAGATCAGTTAATTACTGAAATTTATGCACCAACCATGAATACCAAAAATAAGAACTTAAGGATTTTTGTTAATTTAATTACTCTGAAAATGAAGTCTTTGAAAACTTCAATCTTTTTGTCATTTTCATGATGTTATTTATTGGTTTAGTGGTGAGGATTTTTGTTTTCTTTATATTAGGTCAGTCCTTTGAATTGAAAAAGGGGACACTGAATAGTTTAAAATCAGGAAAGGTTGCACCAGGGTTGTATTATTTCACTCTGATCAGACTTGTTAAATCTATATTCTGAGCAAATAATATAAGCTGGATTATATGAAGAAGAATATGGCTTCATGATTGGAGAAGATTCATTAACAACCTGTGATATGTAGATGATACAACCTTGCTTAATGAAAGTGAAGAGGATTTAAAATATTTAATGATGAAGATCAAAGACCACAGCCTTTAGTATAGGTTGCACCTTAATGTAAAGAAAACAAAAGGACTCACTACTGGACCAGTAAATAACATCATGATAGAGAAAAGGTTAAATTTGTCAAAGACTTCATTTTGCTTGGATTGACCACCATTAACACTCATGAAAGCGGCAGTCAAGAAATCAAATGATGTATTGCATTAGGCAAATATGCCATAGAAGACCTCTTTAAAGTGTTCAAGAGCAAAGATGCCTGTTTGAGGACTAAGGAGCACCTGACCCAAGCCATGGTATTTTCAACAGTCTTATATGCATGTGAAGGTTGGACAGTGAATAAGAAAGACCCTAGAAGAAATGATGCATTTGAGTCATAGTGTTGGAAAAGAATATTAAAAGTACCATGGACTGCTAGAAGTACAAACAAATCTGTGTTGGAGAAGATACAGTCAGAAAGCTCCTTAGAAGCCAGGATAGAGAAACTTCATCTCTCATACTTTGGATTTATTAATAGGAGGGACCAATCCCTGGAGAAGGACATCATGCTTAGTAAAGTGGAGGATCAGCGAAAAAGAAGACTCCCAATGAGATGGATTAACACACTGGCAGCTGCAATGGGCTCAAGCTTAACAATTGTGAGGATGGTGCAGGCATTGGCAATGTTTTGTTCTGTTGTACATAAGGTACCAACCTAGTGATTCATCCATGGTCACAGCACAGTGGCCCCCTGAGGTGACTGTGATGTGATGTTAAGTTATAAAACAG
Organism: Chrysochloris asiatica; assembly: GCF_000296735.1. Taxonomy (NCBI): domain Eukaryota; kingdom Metazoa; phylum Chordata; class Mammalia; order Afrosoricida; family Chrysochloridae; genus Chrysochloris; species Chrysochloris asiatica. The sequence goes on along the minus strand of NW_006408930.1, from coordinate 179,245 downwards.
TTGGCAACCTGCCTTCTTTGTTCTGCTACCTTTATCAACCAGGGTAGGATGACTGGGGGTTGGTAGAAATTTTCCTTGAAGTGTATCTCAAGAGACTCTTGTCTGACTGGCCACCATCCGAGATAATAACACGGTATGAATCCCCTTCATGTTGCCCCACATAGTTTCTTCAGCCTCTCTGAATCAAAAGTGAAACTTCCTGGAGTTGAGCTCCTGAAAAACACCATACAAAGCTGGAGGTACTCACTCATCCAACAAAATTAGTAAGACAGCTACCTGGCCAACCAATTGAAAAAGATTGATATTTGTACCCATTCCAAAGAAAGGTGATTCAACAGTATATGGAAATTATCAAACAATATCATTAACATCATTCACAGGTGAAATTTTGCTGAAGATAATTGAAAAATGGTTGCAGTTGTGTATCAACAACACCAGCAAAAACCCAAAAAACAAAACAAAAAAACTGTCAGAAATTCAAGCCAGATTTAGAAGGAAATGTAGAATGAGGGATATCATTGCTGGTGTCAGATGGATCTTTGCTGAAAGCAGATATCAGAAAGATGTTCACCTGTGTTTTATTGATTATGTGAAGGTATTCTACAGTGTGGATCCTAACAAACTATGGATAACATTGGGAAAAATGGGATTTCCATAACATTTGATTGTGCTCATGCTGAACTAGTCATATACCAAGAGGCAGTCCTTCAAATAAACCAAGGGGATATTGCATGGTTTCATATCAAGTAAGGTGTGCATCAGTGTTGCTGTACACAAAGCAAATAATCCTAGAAGCTGGACTATAAGAAGAAGAATGCAGAATGCAGCATCAGGATTGGAGGAAGGCTCATTAACAACCTATGATATAAAAATGGCACAATTTGTTTGCTGAAAGTGAAGAGGTCTTTGATGTTACTGATGAAGATCAAAGTCTTCAATATGGATTACACCTCAACACCTTAACATAAGGAAAACAATAATCCTCCTAACTAGGCCAATGAACTACATCACAATACACAGAGAAAAAATTGTGAAGTTGTAAAGGATTTCATTTTACTTGGATTCGCAATTCATGCCCATGGAAGCAGCAGTCAGAAAATGAAATGTCATATTACATTGGGCAAATTGGCTGCAAAAGATCTCTTTAAATGGTTTTAAAGCAAAACTGTCACTTTGAAGACAAAGGTGCATTTGACCAAAGCCATGATATTTCCAATGCCTCATACACATGTAGAAGCTGGACAATGAATAAAGAAGACAGAGGAAGAACTGATGCTTTTGAATCATGGTGTTGGAGAAGAATATTAAATATACAATGTATATACAAATATACAAAAGGAGACCAAACAAATCTGTCATGGAAGACGTACAGCTAGAATACTCCTTAGAAGGGAGAATGGGGAGACTTCATCTCATGTAACTTGGACATATTTTCAGGAGGAACATATCCCTGGAGAAGGATATCATGGTTGGTAAAAAAGAGAGTCATAGCAAAAGAGGAAGATCCTCAAGAAGATGGAGTGGCACTGTGGTTACAATAGTTGGCTTTAACAGAAACAACTGTGAGAACAGCACATAACTAGACAGTATTTTGTTTCATCCTACATAGGATCACTATGAGTTAGAACTGATAGTATGACCTAACAACAATATTCACAAATACCTGCTCTTTATGCATAGTTATCTTTGATTGAGTCAGACTTGTCATTCTATGAAGATGGTATTGTTATTGTTAGGTGCCATCACGTTGGTACCAACTCATAGCAATCTTATGCACAGCAGAACGAAACACTGCCCGATCCTAAGCCAACCTCACTACTATTGCCACACTTGAGTCCATCGATGCTGCCACTTGGCCAATCCATCTCGTTGGGGGTCTTCCTCTTTTTCCTGAACCTCCACCTTACCAAGCATGATATCCTTCTCCAGAGACTGGTCCCTCCTGACAATATGTCAGAAGTATGAGAGACGATGTTTGGCCATATTGGCCCCCAAGGAGCACTGTAGCTGCACTTCTTCCAAAACGGATCTATTGGTTCTTTTGACAGCCCATGGCACTTTCAATATTCTCCACTAACACCATAACTCAAAAGCATCAATTCTTCTACGGTCTTCTTTATTCACTGTCCAGCTTTCATGTGCATATGAAGTTATTGAAAATACCAAGGCTTGGGTCAGGCGCACCTTAGCCCTCAAGCTGACATCTTTGCTCTTCAACATTTCAAAAAAGTCTTGTGCAGCAGATTTGCCTAATGCAATA
>NW_006408930.1:174804-175224 GCF_000296735.1 Chrysochloris asiatica | reverse complement strand
GTATTTGAAATGAACAAATCATTGGTTTTGCAGAATGCTATCATGCGATCTCCAGCATCATTTCTATCACCAAGGCCATATTTTCCAACCACTGATCCTTCCTCTTTGCTCCCAAGGTTTGCATTCGAATCATCAGTAATGATCAATACATCTTTATTGCATGTTTGATCAATTTCAGATTGAAGACGTTGGTAGAATTCTTCTATTTCTTTAGTGGTTAGTGTGTAAACTTGAATAACAATGGTATTAACTGGGCTTCCCTGTAGGTGCATGGATATTATCCTATCACAGACAGTGTTGTACCTCATGACTGATCTGGATACGTTCTTTATGACGATAAATACAACACCATTCCTCTTCAGTTTGTCATTTCAGCATAGTAAACCATGTGGTTGTCAGATTCAAAATGGCCAATACCAG
>NW_006408930.1:173451-174483 GCF_000296735.1 Chrysochloris asiatica | reverse complement strand
ACCCTGCTGGTATTTAAAATACCGGTGGCATAGCTTTCAGAATCACAGCAACTCACAAGCCACCACAGTACGACAAACTGACAGACGAGTGGTGGGAAGATGGTATTGGAGAGGTGTACTGCAGGGCATGTTATCTCCAAAGGCTCTGGGGGAAAATCCTGTCTTGTTTTGCCCAGCTTCTGGTAGATTAGATGTTCCTTTGCTTTCAGCTGTAGCATAGCTGTTGTAACATGGCTGTATTTTCCTCTCTCTGTACCTTTTCTGTCATATGGAATCAAGGAAATTACTTAGCTTGGATTAGGACCTACCTTGCTCCTCTATGACTACAGGCTAGAAAATATCTGCAGGCGTTATGTCCCATCAACCAGAGGTCAAGTAACGAGAAGAGTGCAGAGTTGAGAGAGACCTTTGCAGTTCGTGGGTTTTAACTGCCGACTCGTGGTTAGCAGTCCTTTGTTTATCATACAGCTCCCCTAGAGACTTCTCCTAGCTCCTGGCAAATCTAAGATTGGCAGATCAGATAGCAGGCTGGAGACCTCTGCTGGTTAACATAGTTGTAGACCCCTCCCCCCCCCCCCCCCCCCCGCCAAAAAAAAAAAAATCCACTGCTATCAAGTTGATTCCTACTCATACTAACCCTATCAGAATTGCCAAGGCTGTGAATCTTTACGAAAGCAGAAAGCCTCATCTTTTTCCCAATAAGTGACTTATGGGTTTGAACTGCTGACCTTATAGTTAGCAGTCTAGTGCTTACCCTACAGTGCCACCAGGGCTGACAAATCCAATATTTGCAAATCAGCTGGCCAACTGGAGACTGTTCTAGACTTATGTCCCAAGAACTGGAGATCAAGTAGTAAAAAGAGTACAGGATCGAGAGAGAGCGTACTTTGTCCGAACATCCATTTATATACAGGAGGCTGGCCACACTCACAAGGAAACTCCTTTCAGCTGACTGGCAGCTCACATCAGATCACAAAACGGAAGATCATAATATTAGCTTACCTTATGGCATGCACCTAAGGAGCTCTGGTA
>NW_006408930.1:165884-173351 GCF_000296735.1 Chrysochloris asiatica | reverse complement strand
CCTTGGAAACCCTGTGCAGGGTCACTATGAGTCGGAATGGCACCTAGTCAAGTGTCTTCCAAACCACTGAGAATTACAGCCTACTCAAGTTAACAAATGGCACTTAACAACAACAACAACAAGTTAACAAATAGCATTAAGCCTGGCAAGATAGCATTGAGGTTTTGTTTGTGGGTATGGAAAATTTGGCAATGAATATTGATAACGATTGCATGGCATTACTAATGTTATTAGACCCAATGCATTGTATACATTAAAAATGTTGAAATAGCAAATAGTGTGTTATCCATATTTTCACAATAAAAAAACAGCAAAATAAATTCAAAGAAAAATTCTGCGTGTATTAATTACTTAGTTGATTTAATTAGAGATAAGATTCTAAAGAATGTTCCTACATAAGATAGTTTGCTGATTTCACAAGATTAAAAAACAAATAGATTCATTTTTAAGAATGTTTTGCTTCTGTATTTGAGTTCAAATTACATCCCCAACTTTACTCTGAAGGGTCTAGACTTGTATCCCACAAAATGTTGGAAAATGTCTGCTGGTCTATGAGGAGTCAGTTCTCATTTTTCCTGCTCTCTGAGAGAACTCTGTGTCTTTCCCCATGAACACCAAGTGATGGCAAATGGCCTTGGGGACTTCCTGATAGTGAAGATAATGAAAGGCCCGTTCACTACCTGTGCTGTTCAGCACCATTAACCTTCCCAGTAATTGAAACACATGAAAGAGTGAGATATTGGAGAGGCAATGCTCTGGTTTATTTTCTGGCAGGTACAATTACTTAAACCTCCAAATCAAGGAGGGACTTTACATTCCCACTTCAAGCCAGCACTTTCAAATCATTCATTAAAAAAAAAGCAACCACAGCAAACACTTTTTCTTTTCAATTCTGATGAAATAATCATTTCTTTCTTTTGATGCCAGTGGATTGAAAGTACAGCCAATACTTTATACTTGTTATTTAATTAATGTAACTAATACAGTAGAAAATACTACAATGAAAAAGGAGTTCCTAAAAGCCTCCCATACTAGACACATTTAAGATTCAAAGTGGTTTTAGACTGACAAGACATGTATCATTTTATTCTTTTGTGTTTGAATCCAGTCTCTGGAAATAAAAATTGCAGATTCAAAAGTCCAATCTATAGAAGGCTGCAGAATAACATTATGTTATAATTGCATTAAAAATAAAATGTACACAGTCCTATATATGTGTGTATAATCATGATGAAACACAGTTATTAGTTATATTCATGACAGCAATTTAATTATATGCATGCATGTGTCTGTGTGTAGGTAGCTACAAACATTTATTTATGACAATTTGTATTTTCGAAAAACCAAACTAATTGCTGCCCAGTTGATTCCAGCCCATGTGTGTCAGTGTATGACTGTGTTTCATACATGTGATCTTTTCAATGCTGTCATCTCTCAGAAGTAGATCACAAGGTCTTTCTACTGAGGGGCTCTGTATCTATACAAATTGTCAATCTTTCTGTTATTAGCCATTTACACCACTCAAAGATTCCCTATACTTGTAAATACAAGCATGTATTTCTATTACAAAGCAATAATATCAGGAAAATATTTTTTTGAAAATTGTCATTACAAAGTCAAAGTTTCTGTAATTAAAAAGCAAATCAATCTATAAACATACCTGTATGTGATATTAACATATTCATATTTATAATAGATTAGAAAGGGGCAAAGACATGCAAACTTCTTAGCCATAACCAAACACCTGAAGGGAATGAGTCACTGGGCCTGAAGGCTTAGGACCATAGTCACAGGGGACATCAAGGACAATTGGCATAGCTCACAAAGTTCACAAAGACAGTGTTCTGCAGTTTGCTTTTGTGTGTACCAACTGGGGGCTTAAAAGCCTGCAACTGGCTACCTAAGGTTTCTCTGTATCCAGAGCAGAGAAGACTGAAGAAAATTAAAGAAGAATGTAACAATTAGTGAAAAAACTAATGGATCACGTGAACCTCCACCACCAAAGACCAGTAGAACTAGATGGTACCTGGCTACCACTGCTGACTGCTCTGAAAGGAACCACAATGACAGGTCCTGAGTAGAGTAGGAGAAAATGTGGAACGAAACTTAAAATCATCAAAATTGCCAGGTTTACTGGTCAAGTAGAGACTGGTGAAATCCTTTGACTATGGCCTTTAATCACCCTTCAGACCTGGAAATGAACCCACCCCTGTAGCCAAATGTTCAGCTAAACAACAGAGAGGTCTATAAAATGAACAATAACACTAGGGAGGTATGTACTCATTTAGAACAAGCAACCATTTGAGCCAAAGGAGAGCATCTACTCAAGGACAAAGTTCAGAAGGCAGGAAGGGGTAGAAAAGGAGGACTAGAAATGAGCAGCACAGAGAGAAAGTGGGATAAGTGATACTATATTGTGGGGATTGAAATCAATGATATAAAAAAATTATATGAATTGTTGAGTGGAAAACTGATTTGCTTGTAAACTCCACCAAATTCACAATAAAAAGTTAAAAATAAAAAAAGCAACTCAAGCTCATGTCACTCTCACATCACCAATGACATTTATAGAAGATTTTGTTACTACAAATTAGATTGCATTTGCTTTTAAATCTTACTGAATTATGCAATAATTATCAAACTAAATATGAAGAAAAACGTGGCATCAGGATTGGAGGAAGACTTATTAACAACCTGAGATATGCAGATGATACAACCTTGCTTGATGAAAGTGAAGAGGACTTAAAACATTTACTGATGAAGATCAAAGAGCACAGTCTTCAGTATGTACTACATCTCAATGTTAAGAAAACAAAAATCCTCACCAATGGACCAATAAATAACATTCTTATCAGTGGAGAAAAGATTGAAGTTGTCAAGGACTTCATTCTTCTTGGATCAACTATCAACACTCACGGACACAGCAGTCAAGAAATCAGATGACATATTGCATTAGGCAAATCTGCTGCACAAGACCTTTTGAAAGTGTTGAAGAGCAAAGATGTCAGCTTGAGGACTAAGGTGTGCCTGACCCAAGCCATGTGTTTTCAATAACCTCATATGTTTGCGAAAGCTGGACAGTTACTAAGGAAGACCATCGAAGAATTTATGCTTTTGAGTTATGGTGTTAGAGGAGAATATTGAAAGTGCCATGTGCTGCCAAAAGAACCAAAAGATCTGTGTTGGAAGAAGTGCAGCCAGAGTGCTCCTTGGAGGCCAGGATGGCCAAACATCGTCTCTCATACTTCAGACATATTGTCAGGAGGGACCAGTCACTGGAGAAGGATATCATGTTTGATAAGGTGGAGGGTCAGAGAAAAAGAGGAAGACCACCAGCGAGATGGATTGGCCAAGTGGCAGCATCAACGGGCTCAAGCGTGGCAACCAGACTGAGGTTGGCCCAGGATCGGGCAGTGTTTCATACTGCTGTGCATAAGGTACCGACTCGATGGTCCCTAACAACAACAACAACACTAAATAAATCAAGAGTAATTTGATTAAAAACAAGATATTTCAAATTTTCTGGTACAATTATAAGTGAAAATTGGAGAAAGTAATGGTGCAAGAAAGGACATATTTAGATCCTCTTTACTTAATATTCTGTATACCAAATATTCTATGGTAGTCACATAAAGTGCTACAGGAGTGTTTTGGATCAAACTGTTATCACCCCAACCCCCCAGAAAAATAACATGCTGACATCCTTACTCTTACAGCCCTGAATGTCTGGGAATAAAAGTCTCTTTGTTATGTTAGTGAGGACATACCATTTGTTGTTGTTGTTTAATGCCTACTAGTCAGTTCCAACTTACAGCAATCTTATCTACAACAGTATGAAACATTGCCCTGTACTATCTTCACAACTGTTATGTCTGAGCCCATTGTTGATGTCTCTGTGTCAATCCATCTTATTTAGGGTTTCTAATTTTTACCAACCCTCTACTTTAGTAAGCATAATGTTCTTTCCCAGGGAATGGTCTTTCTTGACAACATATCTAAAGCATGAAAGACAATCCCCCATCCTCACTTCCAAGGAGCAATCCAACTGTACTTCTTCCAAAACAGAAGTACATTCTTCTGGAAGTCCATGATATATTCAATGTTCTTTGCCAGCACCATAATTCAAATACATTGATTCTTCTCCAGTCTTCCTCACTCCTTGTCCAGCTTTCACAAGCATATGAGGTAATTGAAAATGCCTTGGCTTGGTTAAAGCACATGTAAGTCCTCAAAGTGACATCTTTGCTTTGTAATACTTAAAAGAGGTCTTTTGCAGCAGATGTGCCTAATGCAACACTGTCTGATTTCTTAGATGCTGCTTCCATGAATGTTGACTGTGGATCCAAGTAAATGGAATCTCTGACAACTACAATCTTTTCTTAGTTTGTCATAATGTTATTTATTAGTCCAATTGTGAGAATTTATTTTGTTTACATCTACATATCATTTGTTGTTATTGTTAAGTGCCATTGAGTCAGTTCCAACTCATAGTGACCCAGTATAGGATTTCTGAGAAGCAGCTGGTGAGTTTGAATCACTGACCTTTTAGTTCAAACCGACATTATAGTTGAGTGCTTATCCTATAGTGGTGTATCCTAAACCTAATAATTTCTGAGTCATAAAAGAGCAGATTAGACACAGATGCAAGTACATACTGGGCAAGAGAAATGCCATGTGAGGAACTCCAAGAACCAAAGAACCAACAAGGAAGGAATCCACATGGCCAAGACACTTATTTAGATTTTTAGTCTCTGGAATTGTGAGAAGATGAATTTCAGTTCTTTAAAGCCACTTATTGTACTTCTGCTATGGAAGCACTAGCTAAATCAATCCTCTTTGTCATGTGCTTATGCAGTTCCTCTCAATAAAGAGTCAGAGTCTATTTCATTGCCCATACAGTCTGAATGAGGTCATGTGACTTCCTTAGGTCAACAGAATATTACCTGATGTAATACATGAAGAGACTCAGATAGATTTGGATTGTATCCATGTGTGTGATTCTCTTGCTCCTGTGCTAGACTTATAATATTATGCCAAAGCTAGCTTTCTAGACGATGAAACATGAGCTGAACATCTCACATGAACCATCCTAGATTAGCAAACACTCAATACCCAAGATAGGTAAGTGAGCCCAGCTGAGACCAGAAGAATTTCTGAGCCAAGATTGTTAACCTATAAATTCATGACAGTGTTATCATAACAATGATTGACTAAGTAATACAGCTCCCTATAGTTTTTTACTTTAATTTCTCAGTGAAGTTTGTTGAGGTAAAGTAGATGTGAACAGAATCAGAATTAGTACACCAGGGTCCATTGCAAAATGTTCACAATAGCCAAAATGTGAAAACAACCTACATGTCCATTAACAGAGGAATGCATCTATTCATACAGTGGAATATGACTCAGCCATAAAGAGAAAGTCCTAACGCATGCCACAACATGCATGGGCCTTGAGAACATCATGATGAGCATTGTAAGTCAGTTGTAAAAGGACACATGCTCTATGATTCCACTTATATGAAATAAGTATGTAGAAACAGAAAAAAAAACAACAACAAAAAAAACTAGTGATTACCAGGGCAGGAGGGAGGGGGAAGAGGAGATTTTATTTAGAGGGGATTGATTTTATTTTAATGGTGGTGGGATAATTTGATTAAGTATAGTGAGAATTATTGTACAACCTGAAGAATATAATCAACATCTCTAAAGAACACATGCAGAAAGTTAACAAAGTCAGTGTATTTATAGAGTTTCATCCATTGTTTTTTACAGTTTTGAGATATAATTCACATAATCCATCTACTTCAAGAGTACACCTGCATAGCCTTTAGTACACTGACTAAGTTGTACATTCATAAGTATAGTGAATTGTAGATAATTTTTATTACTCTAATAAGAAACCTCACTCTACTTAGTGTTCACCTTCCTATCCTTCCATTCTTCCTCCCCAACCCTAGGCCAAGGCTAATATACTTTCTGTCTCTATAGATAAACCTATTCTGGTAAATCTACACAAGAATTTCACATAAATGGAATCATTCAATATATGGTTCTTTATGACCAGTTTCTTTCACTTCACATGCTATAAAGTTTCCTTCATGTTGTAGTACTTCTGTGTTTGTTTTTAAAGCTGAGTGATAGTTTACAGGGCAGATCATCAGTTTTTTATTCAACAAATCATGTTTCATTGCAATGATTACAGTCCCCTCCGTGCACCATCAGTTAATAGTATTTACCTCTATCCCCCCCTTTTTTGATGTACACAAAACACATGAAAACATATATTCATTTAAATGTCCAGAGGGCACATTTTCCAAACCAGCCTCCTGCCTGCAGGCACACAGTCTTTCTCATTCCTTGGACCTAGAGCCCCCAGCTGCTCTGTCTTTCTATGTCATCGCCTCTGCCTCCCTCTCGGCTGTCCCACTTTTCTGGTTAGGATCCCATGCTTCACTCATGCTCTGCTTTCTTGATGACCCTAGGGTCCTTGGTTCCTGAAATGAAAGATTAACTACCCCTTCCTTTTGGTTTCACATCTTCTAACTTTGTAGTTGTGATTATTATAATTAATCATGATAATAATTACTATTAAATTTAAAAAATCCTATTCCCATTCTCCTCACCCCCTTTGATCAAATCCATCTGGAAAAGAGGAATATTATTCACTGGGGATTCTACATTACCCTCCTCCATTCTAAGACTAAGCATACTTATGAGAGCTTGTAAGCCAGACACTTGGTACCTTTATACTCCCAATTTTTGGTAGTCAATATCTAAGTTGCTGGTCTCTATCAACCAGTGTACTGAGCAGGTAAGCTTGATCCTTGATATGAAGAATCCTTTCCTTTTGGTTGAAATTTTGAGCAGCTACATCCATATGCAAAGATCCAGATAATAAAATAATAGCAATTTACACTTGCTCAGAATATCAAACTTCTGTATTTTCATCTGGTTGAGTTCTGGCCTTGGTAACAGAAATGATGCTGGAGATCACATGATAGAATTCTGCAAAACCAATGATTTGTTCATTTCAAATACCTTTTTAGACAGCATAAAAGATGACTATATGCGAGGTCCATGTATATAGTCATCTTTTATGCTGTCTAAAAATACAAAGAAGTCAAATTGACTACATCCGTGGAAAGAGATGATAGAAAAGCTCCATATCATCATTCAAAACAAGATCAGGGCAGATTGTGGAACAGAACATCAATTGCTCATATGCAAATTCAAACTGAAGCTGAAGAAAATGAAAACAAGTCCACAAGTGCCAAAATATGACCTTGAATATATCCCACCTGTATTTAGAGATCATCTGAAGAACAGTTTGATACATTAAACACTAAAGACCAAAGACCAGATGAGTTGTGGGATGACATCAAGAACATCATAAATGAAGAAAGCAAAAAGTCATTAAGAAGACAAGAAAGAAGGAAAAGATCAAAATGGATATCAGAAGAGACACTC
>NW_006408930.1:157924-162851 GCF_000296735.1 Chrysochloris asiatica | reverse complement strand
GGCACTTAACAACAACAACAATGGCCTCTTGCCTTCAAAGTCACCTGAGAAATTTCAAGATGTTCCCATTGTACCTCCAAGATGTAACACAAGGCTTTGTTTTTGGTTTTGTTTTTCTCCTCCACTCAAATCCATTCAGCTGTTTCTCCTAAGAGAACCAGCCCAGGGTTGGCCAGACCCACTTTGGAAGAGACTCCTTTTGCAAGCTATTCCTGTTGTCTCTCATTTATTTTTATAGCTAAGCAATATTCCATTGTATGGCTACAATACATTTTATTGATCCACTCATCAGTTGGTGGGCATTTGAGTTGTTTTCAGTTTTTTACTATTACGAATCATGCTGCTAAACTATTAATATCTCAGTTTTTGTGTGGGCTATGTTTTCATACTCATGGATATAAACTTGGAGAGAAATTGCTGGCACATATGGCAACTCTATGTTTAACTACTTATAGAATGACCAGACTGTGGAACATTTTATAGGGAATCATGTTATGTTACCACCAGTAATGGATCAGGGTTCCACTCTATACATCCTCTCCAATGCTTGTTTTTCACCGTAGGTAAAGTGGTATTTCACTATGTGAGTTTCTGTAATCTTAAATTCTATACAATTTGGAGCATGAATTTTTTGGCAAAGTAAGTTTCTAATGAAAACTTCATAGAAATAATAGCACCTCTGAAACAGTTTGTCGTGCTGTGGTGGCTTGCATGTTGCTGTGATTCTGGAAGCTACACCACTGATGTTTTAAACACCAGCAGAGTCACAGGTGGTGGTTTCAGCTAAGTTTCCAGACTAAGACAGACTAGGAAGAAGAAGAGACAGACTTCTGAATATTTAGCAATTGAAAATCTTATGAATAGCAGTGGGAAACTGTCAGTACCAGAATACTGAATATTGCCAAAAACAGTGCTGGAAGACGAACCTCTCAGGTTAAAGGCACTTAACATATGACTGGTGAAGAGTTGTCTCCTCAAAGTAGAGCTGACAGTGATGATGCAAATAAAGTAAAGCTTTTGGGACCATCAGTTGCTAATGGGGCACAACACAAAATGAAGAGAAACAGATACAAACATCCATTAACAGGCATAATATGAAATGTATGAAGTATGACTCTAGGAAAATTGGAAGTTGTCAAAAATGAAATGCAGCACATAAACATCAGTATCTTAGGTATTAGTGAGCTGAAATGGACTGGCATTGGCCATTTTGAATTTGACAATTACATGGTTTACTATGCTGAGAATGAAAAATTGAAAAGGAATGGCATTGCAGTCATTATCAAAAAGAACATTTTAAGATTCTTCTTGAAGTATAATGCTGCCTGTGGTAGAATAATACCCATACAAGGAAGATCAGTTAATACAACTATTATTTGAACTTACGCACCAACCACTGAAACCAGTGATAATGAAATTAAAGAATTCTCCCAGCTTCTTCAAGGAGCTCTGGTGGCGTAGTGGTTACGAACTGACTGCTAACCTCAAGGTCGGCAATTTGAAACTATGAGTGGCTCTGCGGGAGAAAGATGAGGCATTCTGCTCCTGTAAAGATTTACAACCTCAGAAACCCTGTGCAGGGTCACTATGAGTCAGAACTGACTCCACGGTACTTAACAACAACAACAACAACCAGCTTCTTCAATCTGACATTGATAAAAAAAATGCAACCAAGATATATTTATAATAATTGGAGATTAGAATGCAAAGATTGGAAACAAAGAGGATCAATCATTGAAATAAGGCCTTGGTGATAGAAATGATGCTGAAAATCACATGATAGAATTTTGTAAGACCAATGACTTATTCATTGCAAGCACCTTTTTTAGACAACTTGAAAGAGACTATACAGCTAGACCTCACCATATGGAATACACAGAAATCAAATTAACTACATCTGTGGAATGAGATGGTGGAAAAGCTCCATATCATCAGTTAAAACAAGGCCAGGGGCAGATTGTGGAACAGACCATCAATTGCTCATACGCAAATTCAGACTGCAGCTGAAGAAAATTTAAACAACCCATGAGATCCAAAATATACCACCTGAATTTAAAGATAATCTCAAGAACAGATTTTGATGCATTAGACACTAATGGACAAAACACCCAGAAGAGTTGTGGGATGACATCAAGAACATAATACAGGAAGAAAGTAAAAGGTCATTAAGAAGACAAGAAAGAAGGAAAAGACTAACATGGATTTCAGAAGAAACTCTTAAACTTGCTATCCAGCATAGAGGTGGTAGAGCAAATGGGAGAAATGAAGAGGTAAAAGAGCTGAACAGAAAATTTCAAAGGGCAGATCGAGAAGACAAAGTCAAATGACATGTGTAAAGACCTGGGATTAGAAAACCAAAAAGCTCAACATGCTCAGCATTTCTTAAGCTGAGGGAACTGAAGAAAAAATTCAAGTCTCGACTTGCAATCTTGAAGGATTCTATGGGCAAAATATTGAATGATGTAGAAAGCATCAAAAGAAGATGGAAGACATATGCAGACAGAGTCGCTGTACTAAAAATAAATGGTTGATGCCCAACCATTTCAAGAGGTAGCACATGATCAACAGGCAACGGTACTGAAGGAAGAAGTAAGTCCAAGGAGCACTGAAGGCATTGGCAACGAACTAGGCTCTGGGAATTGATGAAATACAAATTGAAATCTTTCAACAAACTGATGCAGCACTGGAGGCACTCATTCATCTATGCCAAGAAATTTAGAAGACAGCTTCCTGGACAATTGATTGGAAGTGATCCATATCTGTGCCTATTCTGAAGGAAGGTGACCCAACAGAATGCAGAAATCATTGGACAATACCATTAATATAGTATAATAGGGTTCTTTGTCAACTTGACTAAGCCAGGATTTCCTGATGTTTAGCAATTGAGATGTGCTTATTCCAATAGTGATGAGCCCTAATACAGGCATAGTTACTATGAGCAGCCAATCAATTAAAGGGATGCTTCCTTGGGGGTGTGGCTTGCTCCCAATATAATGGGCACATGGGAAAGGATCTCTCTCTGTTTTCCGCTGGGGACCTAGGACTCTACAATTGTAAGCCATCTCCTTGATAATAAACTTATATCTATCTAATCTATCTATCTATCTATCTATCTATCTATCTACCTATCACCTATATCTATATATTCCACTTGTTTTGCTTCTCTAGAAAACCCAGCCTAAGACATGGTGTACCTAGAGAGTGAGGTTCTAGAGAAACCAGATCACAAGGATGAGTTTTCTAAATTGGTTCTCCAGTTTGACTAATTTTAAAGGCACTGAAATAGGGTGGAGGCATGTCTGACCTCCACTTCATAAAATCAGCCTGGGTTTTGAGTTTGGTTCTCTTTCCCTCTTGTGGAGTCAGAGGAAGTCAGACATGGTCCTTACTTGGTTTAAGCATCTGGTTTCAGGAAGGGATTCACTGCAATGGCTCCAGACTTGTGAAAGTATGAGATTTTGTAAGAGAAAGAACGAAGGGGCATGGAATAATATGCTTAAGTTGAAGGGAGAGCTGCAGCTTCTGGAGTTGCTTGGAGCCAATGTCAGCCTGGTTAAATTAGATGATTGAGGGGCACCCAGGGCCTATTTGAATCCACCCTGCCAGAGGCCCAAGGCCATGCACATATGAAGGGGGTTAGTACAAATGAGAAGAAAAGATTGAGCTTGATTGTTTTAAAATGTGTTTGGCCTTTGGATATTAGTTTTGCCTGCCTATTATTAGAAAATAGACATTCAGGTGTGATAGGAATAGTGGTAATTATGATTACAGAAAATTTGTAAGTCCACCTTCAGCCTACATTTGATTGGATTTTCTAAAAGGAGAGTTAGAATATGCCCGGGGGAGTTGGGGGGAACAGGGCCCTGGACCACAGATTTCTTGGTTTAAGCCTTTGTAGAGTATGGGGCTTGTAGTGGAATCCTGAGCCTACCTAGAACCTTCAGAGTTGGGACATTTGCATTTGAAAAGACATGCAGACCAACCCAACACTACTGGAAGAACAGGAGATTCATGCAGGGAAAAAAGCAGACTTTTTGAGATTCAAGCAAGCTGTTTGCTCTGGAGGAAGCAAGGCAAGGAAAGTCTTTCCCATCAATGAAAATCTCCATTCTAGGACTGAAAGTTAAAGGGAGCCAGTAAGCAGCAGCTAGCATGGTCACTGGTGTCCACCTGGGTCTGCTTATTGAGTGGAAGTAGGGAAATGCAGCAATGATGACACAGGCTGAGTTTGAATATGTTCTTTTGGTACCTGTTGATGGTTAAATGAGAGAGAGGAGAGGGAAGGCTGCCTAGTCTGAAATTTACAGTTATGTGAACTGCTAAGGCCATGAGCATTGACCTAGCTACTGGGGCTAGGGCTGAAAATGAAGGGGCCAGCTGCTTTGAAGTAAAGGAAGGTGTGTGTGAACTCCCAAACTTGCAGCTGGTACCCATTTGACCTAGCTTGGATGGCTAGGGCTGAATTGTGCCAGAACCTGGCCAAATGAAGATAAACATGTTTGATACTGTGAGCAAGTGTGAAGTACTACAATTTGATGAACTGGACTTTTGCTTATGGATACATTGCTCAAAATTCTAACTGAATAGAAGATTCTTCAGGTCAAGGAGCATGCCTGTGTCCTCAGTGTACTGGGTTGATTTTGTTGTTGTTGTTAGGTGCCATCGAGTTGGAACCGACTCATAGAGACCTTATGCACAGCAGAACAAAACACTGCCCAATTCTGGGCCAACCTCACTACTGTTGCCACACTTGAGACCATCGATGCTGCCACTTGGCCAATCCTTCTCATTGGGGGTCTTCCTCTTTTTCTCTGACCCTTCACTTTACCAAACGTGATATCCTTCTGCAGCAATGGCTCCCTCCTGACAATATGTCTTAAGTATGAGAGATGAAGTTTGGTCATCTTGGCCTCCAAGGAACACTCTG
>NW_006408930.1:149086-155814 GCF_000296735.1 Chrysochloris asiatica | reverse complement strand
TTTGATCAATACCAGGTTGAAGAAGTTGGTAGAATTCTTCTATTTCATCCTCACTGGCTTTAGTGGTTGGTGCATAAATTTGAATAATAGTGGTATTAATTGGGCTTCCCTGTAGGCTCCAGATCATGACTGATCTGGATATGTTCTTTTTGACAGTGAATACAACACCATTCCCCACTGAATAGTTTTCCTCTTTTCCAGATGGGTCTGGTAAAAAGGGGTGGGGGATGGTGCTGATAGGATTTTATGATTTCAATGTGAGTGTTAGTGGATTAATTGTGATTGTCAAAACTGTAATTATAAAAGATGTGTAACTTAATGGAGGAAGTAGTTTTTCATTTCAGATTCCCAGGACCATCATTCAGGAAAAGCATGAGTAGAGCATGGGATCCTTGCCTGAAAAACTGGTGACATCAGAGACAACATCAGAGGCCATGCTGTGGAAAGACAGAGCAGCTTCCGACTCCAGGCTCATGGACTGAGTAAGGCTGTGTGCCTACAGGTAGGAGGCTGGCTTGCAGAATGTGCCTTTTGGACATTTAAATGATTACATATTTTTTGTTTTGTTTTGTATCTATGCATTTTCAATATTTTTGCTTTCTTCATTTGTGACACTTAAGATGTAAATGGTGCAAGTATGTTTCGATTGTACATATTTTAGTTATATCATGTTAGGCATAAGTATGATTTTACATTTTCTTTAATTAAAGTTGTGTATACAATTTATAGGTTTCAAGTTGACAAGGATGAACTGTAATAGTTAGACTTTTATGTCAATGTGACTAGGCCCGGATTTCCAGACATACAGCAGTTGAGATGTGCTTATTCCCATGGTAATGAACCCTATGATGAGTGGTTATGAGCAGCCAATCAATTAAAGGGATACTTTCTTAGGGTTGTGGCCTGCTCCCATTATAGTGAAACATAGGAAAGGCTCTCTCTTTCATCCACTGGGGAACTGGGATACTACAATTGTAAACAATTTCCATTGGCAAGACTTCTCTCTGTACTTATATACACATATGTTTCATTGGTTTTACTTCTCAAGAAAATCCAGTTTAAGACATATCCCATGCAAGTTAAATTTTGCTAAAGATAATGAAAAAAAAATCATTGCAACTGTACATTGATGGAGAACTACCAGAGGTTCAAGCCAGATTCAGACAAGGATATGAGATTAGGAATATCATTGCTGACATCAGATGGGTCTTGGCTAAAAGCAGAGAATACCAGAAAGATGTTACCTGTGCTTTACTGACTATGCAAAGGCTTTTGATTGTGTGGATCATGACAAACTATGGACAACATGGCACAAAATGAATATTTCAGAACACATAATATTTCTCATGAGGGACCTTGTCATAGACTAAGAGGCAGTCATTCAAACAGAACAAGGGGATCCTCGATGATTTAAAATTAGGAAAGGTGTGCGCCAGGGTTGTATCCTTTCATCATACTTATTCAATCTGAATGCTAAGGAAATAATGTGAGAAGCTGGATTATATGAAGAAGAATGTGGCATCGACCTGCAATATGCAGATGATACAATCTTGCTTGCTGAAAGCAAAGAGGACTTAGAATACTTACTGATGAATATCAAATACCACTGACAAGTATGGACTGAACCTCATTGTAAAGAAAACAAAACCCCTCACAATTGGACTAATAAATAACATCAAGATAAATGGAGAGAAGATTGAAGTTGTCAAAGACTTCATTTTACTCGAATCAACCATCCAACACTCATTGAAGCAATCAAGAAATATTTAAAATTGTTCAAGACACAAGAAGACCTCTTTAAAGTGTTCAAGAGCAAAGAGGACTAAGGTGTGCCTGACCCAAGTCATGGTATTTTCAATAGCTTCATATACATGTGAAAGTTGGACAATGAATAAGGAAGACCTTAGAAGAATTGATGCATCAGAGTTATGGTGTTGGGGGAGAATATTCAAAGTACCATGGACTACCAGGAGAGCAAACAGGTCTGTGTTAGAAGAAGTACAGTCAGAGTGCTCCTAAGAAGCCAAGATGACCAGGATGAATGGGGTAAGGTAGGATCCCCACTGAAAGTTTTCCTCTTTGGGGGATGGTTCTGATAAAAGGGGGCGGGGAATGATGCTTTCACCTTTCATACTTCGGACATATCAGCAGGGAGTACTCCCTGGAGAAGGACACCATACTTGGTAAAGTGGATGGTCAATGAAAAAGAGGAAGCTTGCCAACGAGATAGGTTAGCCCAGTGGCTGCAACAGTGGGCTCAGACATACCAACAGTTGTGAGGTTGATACACACAGGACTGAGCAGTGTTTGGTTCTGTTGTGCATAAGGTCACTATGTGTTGAATGACTTGATGGCACCTATACAACATCAACAGTCATTATAACAATAATTATTTTCTTTATAAGAACCATTGATATTACATATAGGTATTTAAGATCTTTAATCAAAAAGAGGAAAATAATATTAGTATAAGCATGTGGTGCTGTAGGATAAGCACTGGACCACAAGGTCAATTTGGACCACAAGATCAGTGGTCAAAACACCAGCTGCTCCTCAGAAATGCTATACTGGATCATAATGAGTCAGAACTGACTTGAGGGCACTAAAACAAAATTAACTGAAAAGAAGAAAAAAACACAATTATTTGCATGCTCCCTGTCTCTTAGGATAAACTTTATGCTTACTAATTACAGCATACAAAATTTGTGTATATTTCATAAATGTCAACAACAGTGCTTCCTGGGTAGATTTCATATTGAATTTAAAGCTAATTCTATTCTCAATCAAATTTATAAACTACATGTGTACTTTGTATCTGGAATAGAATGACCAAGATAATATCACTTGTCAACACTGCATATTTTTGTTTACAAAAACAAAAACAAAAAACCCTACTTAGACATTTAAAATATGTACATCTGAAAAAAGAATTTCTTAGTTTTTGAGCATTGTTGTTGTGTGCCATCGAGTTGATTCCAACTCGTAGTGAACTTGTATGACAGAGTAGAACTGTCCATAGGGTTTCCTAGACTGTGATCTTTATGGGTAGAGAGCCCTGCTGGCACAGGTGTTAAAATATCTCAGTTGCCAATTAAAATGCCAGAGGTTTGAACCCACCAACTGCTTTGAAGGAGACAGACGCAGCAGTCTGCTTTCTAAAGATTTATAGCCCTGGAGACCATACAGGATAGTTCTACTTTGAGTATGCATATGAGTAGATGTCAGTGTTGGTCCCCAAATTTAAGGCTGACAATTCTTTGAATAAGAGGAGCCCTGGTGGTACGGTAGTCAAACACTCAGCTGTTTAACCCACTCAGCAGTTCGAACTCAACAGCTGCTCTGCAGGAGAAAGATGTGGCAGTCTGCATCTGTACAGATTTACAGCCTCAGAAACCCCTTAGGGCAGTTCTGTGATGTTGTTATAAGGCCAAATCAGCTCATCTGCAATACATTTGGATTTGGATTTTAGTCTCTTGAAATTTATGTTATCATAATCTTTTGCTTGTTAAGACCCAGACTTCTCAGGACTATCTATAGAGAATATAGCTCATTAAAGACAGCCTGAAAAAGAGGCTGTCCAGTGTGTGCACTATATCACGACTGTGACATTTTTTTCTTACTGGAATCTGTATCTTGATAATTATTCCTCAGAATATGTTTGCTTGGTGATCTATGAGGAAACTTATCCTAATAGAAAAATGACTCTATTTTATTCATGATACTGTAACCCTCTTTCAGAGGATTTAATGACAAATCTGTTCCCATTATGATAGTAAAAGCACATGTATTCCCAGTTGTGATGGATTGAATTGTGTTCTCCAACAACGTGTATTGTAAATCCTAGCCCTAAGCCTGTGGTTATAGAAGCATGTGACATCAGGATTGATGAAGAAGAATGCGGCATCGGGATTGGAAGAAGGCTCATTAACAAACTGTGATATGCAGCTGACACAATCTTGCTTGCTGAAATGGAAGAGTTGAAGCACTTACTGATGAAAATCAACATAAAGAAAACAAAAATCCTCACAACTGAACCAATAAGTAACATCATGACAAATGGAGAAAAGATTGAAGTTGTCAAGGATTTCCTCAAAGCTGTTGTTAGGTGCCATCGAGTCATAGTGACCCTATGTACAATAGAAGGAAACACTGCTCAGTCCTGCTCTCTCTTCATAATTCTTGTTACATTTGAGCCCAATGCTGCTGCCACCATGCCAATACATTTTGTTGGGAGTCTTCCACTTTTCCACCAATGCTCCACTTTACCAAGCAGGATGTCCTTCTCCAGTGACTGGACAGTTCTGATAATATCATAAAAGTTGTTGTTAAGTGTTGTTGAGTCAGTTCTGACTCATAGCTAACATGTATAGGGTTTCTGAAGAGCAGCTGGTGGGTTTGAACCACTGACCTTGTGGTTAGCAGTCCAGCTCTTATCCTACAGTGTCATATCAGGAGTTCCATCATAAAAGTAGCATTTCAAGAAATCACCAAGGCCATATTTTCTAATTCCCTTTTGTTTTTTTGTTTCCAACTTTCATATTCCAATCACCAGTAATTATTGACTCATTTGATTGCATGTTTGATCAATTTTGGATTGCAGTTTAATAAAATTCTTCAGTTCCTTCATCTTTGTCATTAGTTGTTCGTGGGTAAGTTTGAATAATAGTTGAATTAACTGGTCTTCTTTGTAGGTGAATGTATATTATCCTATTACTGACAACATTGTACATCAGGATTGATCTTGAAATGTTCTTTTTGATGATGAATGTGATGCCACTACTCTTCAATTTGTCATTGCCGGCATAGTAGACCATATGATTGCCCAATTAAAATGGCCAATACCAGTCCATCTAACTCATTAAAGCCTAGCATATCGATCTTCAAGCTCTCCGTTTCATTTTTGACAACATCCAATTTTCTTAGATTCATACTTCTGACATCCCAGACTCCAAATATTAATGGATGATTGTGGCTGATTCTTTAAAAAATTTTAAGGTTATAAAAGATGTAAAAAAGCAAACAAATGAAGCAGAGAAGGAAAAATAGAGATATTAAACCATACGAAAATTGCCCTGGAGTGGGAAGCTCAAAGAGGCAAGCACTTTCCTTTACAGTTGGTAGAGAAAGCCTTCTCCCTAGAGTCAGAACACTGAATTCAGACTTCAAGCCCCTTGAATTGACAATAGAGATGTTTGCTAAATCCACCCATTCCTAGCATTTCTGTTATAGCAGGACTAGATAACTAAGATGTGAAAGCTCATATATGAAGAGAACTTTTTCTCCAGGATTGAATACACCTAAAATCTCACCCATGTTTTGTTTAGATGCTTCAGAAAATGGTATTTTGAAGTTGGAGTTGATCTAAGACTTTTGTAATGATGTGATGGGGTGAATATGTGTTGCATTTAGCAAAGATGTGAATTTTGGGGAGCTCACAAATCCAGCACCCTCATTATCTTCTCTGTAAAGATAGGTGAGCTCTAGAAACCACATTTATCTGTTTCAGTGTCTTGACACACATTTTATGCTTTAATCGTTAGACGAAACCTATCAGTTAGAACTACTACTATCAAGCAGATAAAGAATTCGAGGTTTCAAATCTTACACCAGGTTAGAAGACTGGGTCAAAGTCTGAGGCACTAATGATTACGGAGTGGCAAATGAACTCCGTCTCTGTGTGGAAGTTACAAGCCTATGATTGTCCAGTCATTCTTCAGGCCTGTCTAGTCCAGTTGCCATTAAGTCAGTTCTGACTCATGGTGACCCTGTTTGTGTGGAAGTAGAATTGTGCTTCATACAGTTTTCAGTGGCTGGTTTTTAGGAAGTAGATTTCCAGACTTTTCTTCTGAGTGCCTTTGGGTGAACTCGAATAGAAACTGAGCATGTTTACTATTTGCAACACCCAGGGACATAACTACTCTACGAGGAACAATATTATCATCCCCATTTCTAAAACAAGAAAACTTATGATCACAACCACTATGTTCCCTACTTAAAGAAACATCTGGAGATGGGGAAACTGGAGTTCTCATCCAGGCCTCCCTGCTGGTAACCAGTCCCTGCTTTGGGCATGGCCTTGCACGATCTCTTTCATCTTCTTTCCTTGGGACTCAATGTGCTTGAAAGGCCCTGCTGTGGATCCACATGTTGAAATTTAGCATTCAATACCATAACACTGCATGGTTGAAGCTTCAGGCTCGTCTGTCACTGAGTCTTGTCTCTTGACTTGTAAACACCCATCTTTAATGCCTGTTAAAGTAATTTATGAGTTCTGTCCTTTTTGGTATTATTCGTATCAATTACTGAGATGCCTACTAATCTATTCTAAATGAATTCCTTTGTTTGATTACTGTGAACCATTGAGAATAGAGTTTTGGCTGGATGACTACTTTCTGTTATAGATGCCATGAAGCCATATCACATGGATTTCAGAACTCACTGACATGGAGTTCAAGAACGGTTAGCTGTGTGACTCTACTGTTAACCTCTCTGAGGTCCATTCTGTTTATCTGTTAGTTATGTTGTTGTGCATTGTCCAGTTGATTCCAATTCATACAGACCCTACAGAACTTCCTTATATGGATTTTAAGGCTATAATCTTCCCTATAGGGTTCCCAAGAATACCACGTATTTCTCCTGTTGTGCCGAGGTCTGACCCCGACATAGTTGTCACGAGTTTTTGGTTCACGAGGAGGGGAGATCCAGCGGCGATAGGGATAGCGAAAGAA
>NW_006408930.1:145171-148341 GCF_000296735.1 Chrysochloris asiatica | reverse complement strand
TCAATTTATCTTTTGATTTGACACCAAGTGCTTAACTACTGTACCACTAGGGAGCCCCTCCTAGCTGTTAAATGTTGTTGTTGTTGTTAAGTGTTTTTGAGTTGGTTCTGACTCATAGCAACTCTGTATAGGGTTTCCAAGGCTATAAATCTTTGCGGGAGCAGAAAGCCTCATCATTCTCC
Organism: Chrysochloris asiatica; assembly: GCF_000296735.1. Classification (NCBI taxonomy): domain Eukaryota; kingdom Metazoa; phylum Chordata; class Mammalia; order Afrosoricida; family Chrysochloridae; genus Chrysochloris; species Chrysochloris asiatica. Next base: position 148,159 of record NW_006408930.1, on the reverse strand, counting down.
CATAGAATGGCTGATGGACTTGAACTACCAATCTTGTGCTTACTAATCCAGTGCTTATCCGACTCCGTTCCCCAAATAGACATAATAATAGTCACTTTAAAGGACATGTATGTAGTTATTATAGGGTTGTTTTAACAAGATGCTAGATTCCTATAACATAAATTATTAATTCAGATTTGCTTAAACCATTAGGAATCACAGGATGGTGCAAATGGTTAACATGCTTGTATTAAAAATAATCAAAACACAAGAAAAATTCAAATATAAGGCTTATTCTGAGCAGTTATTTCATATGTACATGGCTGGTTGATGATTGTGTTCTGGCTAATATTGACCTTGTATAGTGGCTACGAATCGGGCCGTGAACCACAAGGTCAGCAGTTTGAAACTACCAGCTGTTCTGCGGGAGAAAGATGAGGCTTTCTGCTCCATAAAGATTTACAGCCTCGGAAACCCTGTACAGGGTCACTATGAGTCAGAACCGACTCCAAGGCACATAACAACAACAAATAGTGTTTCCAAGGCTGTAAATCTTTACCAGATCAGAAAGCTTCATCTGTCTCCCATGGAGTGGCTAGTTATTCGAACTGTGGACTTTGTGGTTAGCATTTCGAATTACTATGCTACCACGGCTCTTATGTGCACACAGGGAGACCATTTTGATTCCAGGAAAAGTAAATGGTTCAAAGAAGCTGGGTACACAGAACCTTACAAGGAGAAGCTGCTGATGTAAAGTACCATAAAGTTGGTTCCAACTCACAGAGACCCTCCCTGTATAAGGTTTCTGACACATAAAATCCTTGCAGGAGCAGAAAACCTCATCTTTCTCCTGTGGAACGACTGGGGGACTCAAACCACTGACTTCATGGTTCACAGTCCTGTGCTTATCTTATAGAGCCACTGTGCTCCCCTAAAGAGAAGTTGTTGTTGTTGTTGTTGTTGATAAGTGTTGTCAAGTTGGTTCCAACCAACAGTGACCCTGCATAGGGTTTCTGAGGAGTGGCTAGTGAGCTTGAACCTCTGACCTTGCTGTTCAATCCAACTTTGCAGTCCAGCACATTAACCTACAGTGCCAACCAGAGAAGAGGAGGGAGAAATATAGATGACCAATCATTGGCTAATCTTAACATGATTGGACACAGTTTCTCCTTTTTACTGAGGTCAACTGTTGTTGTTAAATGCTGTTGAGTTAGTTCCAACCCAAAGCAACCCTATGTACAACAGAATGAAATACTGCCCAGTCCTCACAATTGTTTTTACGCTTGAGTCCATTGCTGCTGCACAATGCCAATCCATCTCATTGGGGTCTTCCTCTTTTTCGATGACCCTCTACTTTACCAATCATGATGTCCTTCTCTAGGGAGTGGTCCTTTCTGATAATATGTCTAAAGTATTAGAGACAAAGTCTGGTCATGCTGGCTTCTAAGGAGCATTCTAGCTATACTTCCAACACAGACCTGCTTGTTCTTCTGGAAGTCTATGATACTTAGAATAGTTTTTTTTTTTTTCCCAATACCATTACTCAAATGCATCAATTCTTCTATAGTTTTCCTTATTCATTGTACAAAAAGTATTTGGCCCTCCACCCAGAAATATTTTTTAAAATTCAGATTTAGTAAGCCTGGCTTTGAAAGGAGATAAAGGATTTACCACTTAGTTTGTGACACTTGTGTTATTGTTACCCAGTGTGGAACTCATGGTTTCACCCCTGGTCCCCCATGGACCTCCTCACACACCATACCATATAGATCCTTGTAATGTTTATGATAAAGTCTAATCCTAGAGTAATATGCAATAAATATAGCTATAAATTGCTTAATTATAATATTTCTTAGATTATGAGAAAATTAACAATAAAATTGTTTACAAAACCTTTCTACATTGAATTACAACATTATTAGTTACAACACTGAGTAACGGAGTGGAAGTCTTTTAAAATTTTTCTCCTTTTCCTTTATTTACTACTTTAATCTAGCTTTTTTGTGAATTGATTGAAAGTTTATAGACAAGATCATCAACTTTACATTCAACAAATTATACACTTTGCTTCATCTCAATAATTACAATCCCCTCCCTGCAACAACAGTTATCCTACTTCCTCCCTGTGGTTCCCCACTTACATCTTATATTCACAATGAACAGAGCAAAAATATTTGATACACACACACAAAACTATATATATATTAATTTAAATGTCCAAAGGGCACATTCTGTAAGCTGACTCTGCTGTCACGGCTTTTCTAGGTAGGGATCTCATCTTCCAGTCATGTTCTTCCTTCGTGACAGTCCTTGGATTGTCTATTCCTGAAATGAATGATAAACTACTCCCCCTTTTAGTTAGATATCATCTACAATCTCAGTTTTGACAATCACAATTAATCCTGCTACTTACAAGTGAATCATAGAATCCTATTAGCATCATTACCCACCCCCTTCCACTAGATCCATCTAGAAAAGAGGAACACTATTCAGTGGGGATTCTACCTTACTTCCTCAATCTGAAACTAAGCACAACCAGGATATCTTGTAAGTCAGCCACTTCATGCCTTTATTATTGTTGTTGTTGTTAAAAACCATCGAGTCAAATCTGACTCATATCTATCTTGTATAGGTTTTCTGAGGAGCACATGGTAGGTTTGAACCACAGACCTTGTGGTTCGCAGTTCAGAGCTGATCCTACAGCACAACACCAGGAGTCCCCCCATTTTTGATAACCAATGTTTAAATTTCCTATCCCTATCTCTCCCAGTATACTGAGGAGACAAGTATGTTCTTAATCTGAAGAATCTTCCATTTGGTTGGAATTTTGAGCAACTGTATCCATAAGCAAAAGTCCAGTTCATCAAACTGTAGCAATTAACACTTGTTCACAGTATCAAACATTATTATTTCATCTGGTCAGGTTCTGGATGTTGTTGTTAAGTGCAGTCGAGTTGGTTCCAACCCATAGCAACCCTGAACAGGATTTCCAAGGCTGTAAATCTTTAC
>NW_006408930.1:131049-141256 GCF_000296735.1 Chrysochloris asiatica | reverse complement strand
TTTTTCCCCTAATATTGAAACATCCTTGCATCCCTGATATGAATTCCACTTGTTCATGACACATTATTATATTTTAAATATACTGTTAAATTCTATTATTTAGGATTTTGCCAAGAATTTTTGCATCTATGTTTCTGAGTGATATTGGTATATAATTTTCTTTTTCAGTGATGTCTTTGCCTGGTTTTGGGATGAAGGCTATGTTAGCTTCATAAGATGTATTCCGGATTTTTCCATCCTTTCCTATGTTCTGGTTTAGTTTAAGTCAACATTATATCAACTATTCTCTGAATTTTTGGTAAAATTCACCAATAATGCCACCTGAGTCTGGACTTTTTAAATGACCCGATGAACTTCTTCTTTTGTTATAGGTCTGCTTAGGTTTTCTACTTCAATCTTTAGTTTAGGTAGGTCATGTTTTTCTAAAAATGTATCCATTTCTTTTAGATTTTCAAATTTTTACCATTTTTATTTTTATAATATAATATCATCATTATATTATTGTTATTATCTTTTTTATTTCTGTTGTCAACTCACCCATATGGTTTCTAATGCATGTTATTTGTGTCTCCTCCCTCTTTTGTTAGATTTGACAGTGGCTTGTCAATTTTACTAACCCTTTCAAAGAACCAGTGTCTTGCGTTGTTGATTCTTTCTATTGCTTTTCTGCTTTTTAAATTAATTTATTTCTGCTCTAATCTTTATTATTTATTTTCTTCTGGTGGCTGCAGGCTTACTTTTCTGGTCTTTTTCTAATTGTTGAAGAAGATGTTGTGTTAGTGTGTTGATTTTTATTTTTTCTTCTTTTTGGATGCGTTCATTAATTGTTATAAATTGTCCTCTTAGCACTGCTTTTGCTGTGTCCCAAAGAAGCTCTGGTAGTGAAGTTAGTTAGGAGTCCAGCTACTATTCAAGGTCAGCAGTTCAAAACTACCAGCTGTTCCACTGGAGGAAGATGAGGCTTTCTGCTCCCATAAAGATTTACAGCCTCAGAAACCCTATTCAGGGTCACTATGAGTTGGAATTGACTCCAGAGCATACCACCATCAAGGGTTTCAAAATCACTAACCTCTCCCCATGGGTCATTTGTATTCTTTCTTTTTACTGTGTGAAACCTTCTTGGTTGATCCTCTATGATGTTGTTGTTATGTGCCATTGAGTCAATTCTAACTCATAGCAACTCTGCACAACAGAACAAAACACTGCCCAGTTCAGTGCCATCCTCACAACTGATGTAATTACTTGAGACCATTGAGGCTGTTACTGTGTCAATCCCTCTCATTGGGGGTCTTCCTCTTCTCTGACCCTCCACTTTACCAAGCATGATATCCTTCTCCAGGGACTGGTCCCTCCTGATAATACATCCAAAGTTTGAGAGACAAAGTCTCACAATTCTGGCTTCTAAGGAGCATTCTGGTTGCATTTCTTCTAACACAGATTTGTTTGTTCTTCTGACAGTCCAAGGTACTTTTAATATTTTTCTCTAACACCATAAATCAAATTCATCGATTTTTCTACAATCTTCCTTAATCATTGCAACTTCCACATGTACCTTACAATAAGCAGAGGACACAACCTTGCTTGCTGGAAGTGAAGAGGACTTGAAATAATTACTGGTGAATATCAAAGACTATAGCCTTCAGTATGGATTGCACCTCAATGTAAAGAAAACAAAAATCCTCACAACTTAACCAATAAATAACATCATGATAAATGGGGAAAGGGACTCCTAGTATAGTATGGCACTTTTGGATAAGCACTGGATTGCTAAACACAAGGTCAGAGGTTCAAGCCTACCAGGTGTTCCTCAGAAACCAAATAACGTTTCGCTAGGAGTGTGAACCAATTGAAGACACTAACACAAACGCCAAAGGAGAAAAGATTGAAGTTGTGAAACACTGCATTTTACTGAGATCCACAATCAAAACTCAGCACTCAACTTGTGTCTGACCCAAGTTCTGGTATTTTCAATTGCCTCATATGCATGTGAAAGATGATTAAAGTTAATCAGATTTCAGTAGGCACCTTTTGTGAATTATTGACAAATAATTTGAGTGGATAGAAATGCCATATACTCATAGTAGATACAGGTAGTTTAGAATCTTTTCATTCATCAATGTTGTTGTTGTTAAGTGCTTTTGAATCGGTTCTGACTCATAGCGACCCAGTATAGGGTTTCCAAGGAGTCACTGGTAAGTCTGAACCACCAGCTTTGTGGTTCAAATTGACCTTGGGGTCCAGTGACTTAATTAATTAAATTTGTATAAGGTCACTTTGTGTTGATATTTGGAATACGATTCGATTTGACAATTTATGATGTTTCATACCTGCTGATCATAACTTTAAAAGCTATTACCTATTATTATACGAATATGTATTCCACGTGAGAATACATATTCATATAATAGGAGCCCTTGCTGCTTAAGGGGTTGAGCATTGGGCTGTAACCAAAATGTCGATGGTGCATCAGCCACTCTGCAGTTTCCATAATATTTACAGCCTCGCTGTCCTCTAGGGTTACTATGATTTTCTTTGGGTTTTGGTATATAATAAAATGCTGACACTGTAGCTGAAGTGGGGTACTTTTTGTATGAATCATAAAATAGACCGAAAGAAACTCTTTTCACTATTTTGCACATATAAGTAAATATTTTCTTCAGACCTTATTATTTCTGTCCTAATGTGGCGCTGTGGGCTAATGTGTCAGACTGCAAAGTCGTTTGAACTGAAAGGTTGGCAGTTCAAGCTCATCAGCTGCTCCTTGGAAACCCTATACAGGGTGGCTATGGGTCGGAATCGACTCCACGGCACTTAAAAACAAAAAACCCCCACAATTATTTGTTTTTAACACAAAAAATACAAAACAACATGGTTTTACTTGCGTGTCCTCCTAAATATTGAAGTATCAAACAGTCATGATACTTGGCCTTCTCAATTACATGGAACAGTTCTGGTGAAAGTGGAAAACGCGCAGAAGAGAGAGTGAACCCCACCTGGAAGAAGACACGTGAGAGGTAATTTGTGATCCAGTCCCCGGGATGCGCATTTCCTGCTATCACCAGCAGGCCAGGTGCCAGTGGGAGCCTGTAGCACTGCAGTCGCCTGTGCCTGCGGAGCTGGAGGTCCCGGCTCAGCGCTGCTGTCCCAGAATTGTAGCTGCAGGCAGCAGGGTGGGCGGAGGGGTTTGTAGGTGTGGCTGCAGGTTAGATTTACGCCCGGGAGTCAGCGCCGCGTGTGTGCGTGGGTTTACGGAAAAAGAGAAGAGGAGTGATCTCAGATGATCGGTCCGGAAGAGAGAAGAACAACCCCGAGCGCAGAGCGGCTTCCTGAGACAGTTTGGTTTTGGGGTGGAGAGCCCCAAGAACTGTGAACATGGACTCTGTCACTGGAATCTTTCTCAGGATGCTCTTTCTTTTATCTACTCCCAACTGGAACGTAGTAGTGGCGGAGAATACTCGTGAGTACAGCCAATCATTTACAACTTTAGAATGAAAAAAAAGAGTTCGGGTTTTTAATGTGAATTAATATTTACAATAGGATTTTGCTGGTGGCTATTTTCTGATAAGAAAACGAAGCATTAAAAATATTTATAAATCTTAGCGCTAAGACAGGATTGTTTGTAACAGTTTTTCCTCTTGTCAAGCCTAAAATAGACCCAGCGTGTTGGCACTTTTTGTCTGTGAACTGGGTCTAGGCTGTTTTTTCTTTTTGCATATTCATTGGGAAAACCCAAGTTCTAGTAAAATCTAAAATTAGCATGTTAATCAGAGAAGAGCATGGCCGGGAGTCCGTGAATTTCTTTTTTTAAAGAGAAATGTACTTTACAGGAGGTATCTTTCTGCAGTAGTGTGGGGACTTGGGTTGCTGTTCGCCAGCTGTGGAATCGCAGCCCATTGCACTGCTGGGCCCCGGAGCTGCCCACGTGGGTGAACTCCAGGTTAAAAATTTATGAAGCCCCAGGTTCTGCATTAGCACTTGAAATCTGATCTAACCAGATTAACTCAGCCTACTTAAACAAAGTTTTAAAAAGTTTGTACATATTGAAATTTTCATCGGGGACTTTACCCTCTGTGGAATTTTAATAAAGTAAAATTTTCTCCCTTCTAAACAGTTAAAAAAACAAAAGCAGTTTGTGGAGAGTAGGAAAAGTTTGTGCATGTTAAGAAAGTGCTAGTTGGCATGTTCAGAAATTTATGTTGTTGTTGAGATTTAGCTGTTGGACCACAACTCTGCCATCACCAGAACAGAACTGGCTCAAAGATGGGGAAAACATGACAAATCAAGTCAGGAGTGCACCCAGGTCATTCATGTAGTTCCATGGCTGTGGTGATTTTGTCATTGTTTAGTGTGTGAGTTGCTCCTAGAAATGAGCCTGGGTCTCCTCTACTGCTTAATACCCACATTTGATGTAACTTTGTGCATCCACCATGAATTCATTAAAATGGTGGCATTCACATAAAATCAAAACCCTTAGGTGTCTTACGATTGAACATTTGCCATTCTGCTAAAGAAACTGAAAACGGCTCATACTAAATGAATTGCTTTTTTTATAAGTGAATCAACATGCGATTCAACATGCATCCACTGAAGTACAATTATAAAATTAGTCACTGGAGGTCACTATTGCGTGGGAGAAATGTGGCTTCAAAAATGTTTCTCTTAAGAGAAGCAGAGAGACTGTTAATTATACTATGTTGTTGGTATGATTTGTTGTCTTGAAACCTTTTTTTTTTTTTTTAAATAAATACCTTGAAATCCAGGAATGTAGCTCTCTTTCACACTGAGCTTTCTTTTTAGTGGAGTTTTATGCTCAGAGGTGCTTTGTGTAGAGAGCAATGTTGTTATGTGCTGTGGAGTCCGTTTTGACTCATAGTGATCCTGTATATGGTTTCCAAGGAGCAGCTGGTGGGTTTGAACTGCTAACTTTGTGGTTATCAATCCATTGCTTATCCTACAGTGCCACACCAGGAGTCCATCGAGGGCAGTACACATGCCTCAACTGAATGTGCCTCTAAATGCAGCTCAGTCTGGGTCACTGCCTGACTGTTATGTGGCAATCAATGATACCTTTGATTTTTTTCCAGCCACTTTTTATTTAAGATGTACTTTGTATTCTTATTAAACATTCAATAAAGAAAAGTACCTGTGAAAATTTGGTTTGCCTAGAACACTGCAGTTACTGAAGTTGGAGTCTTTGATCACCACAAGATAGAAATGGATATTGATAGTTCAAGTGTCAGACAGATATTTAAATGATTTTGTAAAGTAAAGGTTCATAGAGGCTGGACTAGTTGTAGTTGTATGTGATAATTTTTGTGATCTCATTTTGATATTATGATTTGGAACAGTAAAAGTAATGATGAATGAATTCATAGGGCTTAGATTAGCTAATTTGGACCAAGTTTTCTGTAATTCTTGAATATTTGGGAAGTCATTAGTGTGTGTGTAAGCAAGGTATATCAAAATGTATTTGAATACTCTTATTGATTAAGTCAAAGGAGCCCTGGTGGCACAGTGGTTAAAGTGTTCAGCTGCTAAGCAGACAGCCAGAAGCTCAAACCCACCAGTTGTTTGGTGGTGGAAAAAACTTGGTGATCTGTTCCTTAAAAGAGTTCAGCTTAGGACACCCTATGGGGCAGGTGTTGCTATGAGTTAGAATCAATTTGATTGTAGGTAGAGAGGTATTTCTAGTATCTACCTATCATTTGAAAAGTTCTAAGTAGGAGAGTGACATTTTGGGTGTGTACAAGAAATCCTCATTGTTCAATCTTTTTGATGGCAAACCATTTTTCCCTAAGAAGTGTTTTAAGAATGCAAATAATTCTTTTACACAAGACTTTTAAACTAACAAAAATGGGATACTCTTGAGTACCAATGTAAAACTAATGAGAACTATAATGCTATTTTCCTTTAAAAAGTAAAGATCTTCTTCCCAAGTGGCCCAAAGAGTTTTTAAGATTGTGTCCAGCTGTTTCTCAGAAATAATTTAGCCATGGGTATTGGTGGGGTGTCAGTGGTGTAAAGTTTGTCCATCAGTCAGTCTTTCAAAGAATTGGTCTTGCTTTAAGCATTTGACATTTCAAGGACTTTGACATGAATCTTTTTAATCAGTGGGGAATTCAAGGTTAGATGGATTCTGCACAGGGGGAATTATGTTTCAAAAATGGCTAAGGCCATGTGGTTTTATTTTTTTCCTTTTTTACTCTACATTCTACTTTTTTGAAGATAAAACAGGTTAAATAGACTGCAGCCTTTAAATGTGGCCCAGGCAGGACCTGATACTTTAAAAATGTGCACATCTATTTGGCCTGCCTTTTAATACTCTTTGAAGATGAGAATCTTGTTACATGGAGCCATCCTGTTGAATGGAACTCAAGAGGAAAGTTTGAATAGAGATTCCAAATTAGGGTTCAGTTTTCTAGACTTTGCTGACTAGGCTGCCCATTGTTCCTTCATTTCCATCAAGACACACAGATGGAGGAATGTGGTCTCTCTCTTTTTTGTAACCACCCCTGCAAATCTACCATTGCTCTGTGGGTTTTAGGAAAGGACCTTTTGGAATAAAAAAATGTGAACAGTTTGTATGCTTATTTACTGTCTCTTAGATGTAGTATCTCTATGGTTCAGAACCACCTGACGGCATCTAACAATAACAACATGATACAGCATCATTGAGGAATGATGTTCTCTGCCACCTCCCAACCCACGCTTATGAACAACACAATTGGAAATTAAATTGCAGTTGAATTATTTTCCCTATCTAAGTAAACACAGACTATACCTGTTCACTTGCTGACTACCTCCTTATCAGACATCTCATAGTTATACTACTTAAGAAAAAATTCTCAGCTGGCATCTCCAATGGTTCAGTCAGTGACCAGACTGGGGCTGTTGTTATTGTGTTGTGCCATTGAGTCACTTCTGACTCATAGCAACTCTGTATAGGGTTTCCAAGGAGCGGCTCGTGGGTTTGAACCACCAACCTGTGGTTAGCAACCCAGGGCTGATCTTATAGTGCCACACCAGGCCGCCCAAATGATATATAGCAAGGGACTGTGACTGGTGTTCTGTGAGAAGACTCCTCCTGTTCTTGATTGGGCCACAGAGGTTGCAGGTAGACTGCAGGGGGAGGCTGGTCTAGAGTCTGAAGGTGTCTGAGAGGTCGATGTCGGGAGTTAGAAAGGCAGGAGAGTAAAAGGAACTTGCAGGGCAGGTGTAGGACAGGTAGGGGAGGGACAGGGGGATGGCAGGTGACAGATAACACCTGACCATCATCACCTCCAATCCCAACCTCGGTAGCTTCAGGATAGTGGGTGGTGGGAAGGGATGATAGAGAAGGGACACCACTGCTCCACACATCCTTGCAGGGCTGGAGAAGTGGAGGAGCTGTTGGAATAGGGTGACTCATGCATAATGTGGATTTAGCATAACAACCTGGGCTTTGAATGGAATCTTTGTAGGTAAGTGAAGAGTGGGTAAGTGAAGAAGCTGACAGCTTCTACACTCTTTCTTCCAAAAAAAGACTGAAGATAGTAATTTCAAACACACTCTGAGGACAAAGCCATCATGTTGTTGTTGTTAGCGCTGTCAAGTTGGTTCTGACTCATAATGACCCTATATAAGGATTTCCGAGGCGTGCTGGTAAGTTTGAACTGCTGACCTTGTGGTTCAAACCAACCTTGAGGTTTAGTGCTTATCCTAGGCCCCACAGAGGCTTAACTTAGGTCAAAACTTAAAATGGAATTAGGGCTTCCATTGCAAACAACTTCCTTTCAGAAACCAAGTGCTTTAGAATTTAAGCTCAGTACAGACCTCAAGATATTCATTTTAACTTTGGAAAATCAGAATTGACAGTTACTGTTACTTTAGACTTCAGGCTTTTGCCTTTTACAAGTGATCTCAGGGAAGAGACTTGCTCACTCCTTGGACTCCGAGGAGGTCCCCTGTAGCTGTGATCTGAGGCCTGGTGTGAGCAGCAGTTCAGCAGGTGTCTCAGCCTTCAGTTAGAGAGATGTTTTGCTTCTCTGAAAATGAGTAGAATTACCTTGTGTGCTATCATGTTCAACTATAATTGGTATATTTTATTGTCAGTTAATTATTGTATGAATATTTACATTTTGTTAATTTATATTATGTTTTATTGGCAATGAAGGAATTGTTGTATAGCATATTTATGTTCTAGTTTATTACATGTTTTAAGGCCAAGTGAATAAATGAAAGAGTATGGGAATTATTTAGTGATATATGTATGCATGTTTTGTTAATTTATAGAGATTTGGTTAATGTTACATTTCAGGATCACAGAATGTAGGCGACTGGGCCAATTTATAACGTTATAAAGGTTGTGGAAAAATCCCATTATTTTTTAATTCCATTTTTAAAAACATTTTGAAGCCCCCTTTTATTGTATTCAAGGTTAGAACAACTTTCTAACAATTTCTAGTTAGTTATAGAACATGTTACTATTGCTAAGTTCGGATGTTCTCTTTTCTAACTTTATACTGTTAGAGATTTATACTAGGTGTTTAGGAGCCCTGATAGCATAGTGGATTATGAACTAGGCTGCTCATAATGACTAGGTCAGTAGTTTGAATCTACCAGTCGCTCCTCTGGAGAAAGATGAGGCTTTCTGTTTCCATAAAAATTTACAGCCTTGGAAACCCTATGAATGGGAACCAACTTGGTGGCATATAACCACCACTGCACCAGTTGTTTAAAAGCATTATAAATGCGTAACAGTGTAAAAAGCACTATAGAAACACACATAATAGTGACTTGTTAACTGATGTTGAGGGAGTTCCAACTCAGCTACCCTGTGTAGGGTTTCTGAGGAACAGCTGGTGAGCTTGAGCTGCTGACCTTGCAGTTCAAACCGACCTTGCAGTCTAGTGCATTAACCTGCAGCGCCACACCAGGACTCCAATAGTGACTTACACATATGTGTTTTAAGAACATTACAGAATTAGATGTGATTTGAGAATGTACAGAAAGCATACGTAATGGAATCCCTTCATTGATGCAGTGATAAATGTTAAGGAAGATGATCACAGGACAATGATATATGTGTTTCAACAGGCTCTTGAGCTTGGACTTTATGGAAAGATCCTTAACGGATTTGGGAAATACCCTTATTTATGGACTTCTGGCATGGCGCTGTAAGATAAGCAAATACACCAGCTCTTCCTCAGAAGAAGAAGAACCAACTCAACAGCACTTAACAACACCAACAACCCATATTTATAGTATTTGAATACCCTTTGTAGAAAATCAGAGGTCTGGCTGGTTTTAGAAACTTGGAGAAAACAAAGATATTTTCTCTAAGTTGTGTTTATATACTGAAGTAGAAGTTTAGGTACTGCTGTCAGTTTCCAGTGAGTCTGCTCCAGCTCATTGTACGCATGCCAGAAGGAAACATGGCCAGTCCTGCCTCATCTTCTTGAGCACGCTTGAGTCCATTGTTGGGGCTGTTGTGTCGTCCTCTAGGGATTGGTCTTTCCAATAATTACTTCTTAATTATTTACATGTACAAACAAACAAGGCAAAGTCTGCCGTCCTCCCTTCTAAGGAGCACTCTGGTTGTATTTCTTCTCACACTGACTTGCTTCTCACACTTGCTGGCAGTTCACAGTGTAATCAGTATTCTTCACTAGCACCACACTGTGAACGCATCAGTTCTTTGTAGTCCTGTATTCATTCATTGTTCAACTTTTGCATCCATATCAGGATTGAAAAAATCATGGCCTGGGTCTGTGCTCTTTAGTCATCACAGTAACACCTTTCCTTTTTAAAAAAATTTTAAAATCTCCTTTGCTCAATACAAGGAACCCTGGTGGCACTATAGGATAACTACTGGATTGCTAAACTTGAGGTTGACAGTTCAAACCCACCAGCCATTCCACCAGAGAAAGATGAAGTTTCCTGTTTTTGTAAAGATTTACAGCCTCAGAAACCCTATATAAGGTCACTATGTGTGTGAATCGACTTGATGGCAGTGAATTTGGTGTGTTTTTTGGTTTTTACTCAATACAGAATGTATATATGAAAGTCAGGTTCTGTAGTGTCTGAAGATTATATACTTTTATTTATTTATTTATTTAAAGGTTTTTATTGTGCATTAAGTGAAAGTTTACAGGGTAGATCATCAGTTTTACATTCAACAAATCATATACCTTGTTTCATTACAATGATTATAATCTCCTCCTTTTAC